>NW_021829927.1:2500-32500 GCF_006345805.1 Octopus sinensis | reverse complement strand
TATGAGAATTAAACGGATCTAAAATACAAATAAATGTTGCTATGTGTTACAAAGTGAAATTATATTTCCTTTCATGCCAAATCGCTGCGAGAATTGCAATTTTAGAGATCGTTTTAATATTGCTTCCCACAAGCTATAGCGAAAACGACAAACGGAAGCGCGATTGCTCATTTTGCAGCGAAATGTTGGAATACACATTAGCACACATCCTTCAAAGATACAATCGCAAGTGAAACATGGGTATGCATAAATGCATACGCTCATACACTCGTAGACAATCATTTACGTGCACAAACACTCTAATACAGGAAAACATCCAAGTTCTCCCAGAACAGGAAATACACGCATTTGCAAATATAATAACGCAGTTAGAGTGATGCACACTCGCATACACAAAACACAATCCTATTCAAAAAGAAATACACACAACAAACATTGAAAAGAATCGCAATCACTGCATATACACCCACACGCAAACTCGCTAAGACACACATATAAAATATACACACAGGTAAAAGCATAAATTTCAATGAATAAACATATGAACAAATTACAAGACAAAAATGTAAGCTTTACCTCCATATAAATATTAATATACACAGAAAGGTATGGGAATAGAGGAGATATCATTACATGGAGAAATATATGAAACCAGGAAGTTGAAAATAAATTGAATGAAAGAAAAGCGTTATATTTATTACTTCGTATGATAAATTTTCGGTTTAAAATATTCACACAAATATTCGGCTAGCACTAAAAATGCTTAGAATTGAATGCAGAAGTAAGTTGATTTTTTAATTGAAATCAAAGCATGCAATGGTGTAGGAACAGTGGTCAGGATTTGGAATTGCCTTGCAAGATTGGAGTGTTTAATAGAAAAAATGACCAAATACTAAGACCTTGAAGATGCAGATTGGCAGAGTGAAGATGGTCAGCAAAATCTCAAAAGAACAAACCAAGGAGATAGAGTCTTCATGCAAGTAAAAGACTAATCTGCCTCCATATGAAATAATGGTAAAGTCGACGACCACGCATAAAATTTATCTGCCAATGTCGTACACATCTCAACATCGCCATCAAAGTGCGGAACCAAATACGTCAATAGTTTTGGTTTCAAGGGCCCACAGCTCTTCAATACCCTCGTAAAAATATAAAAACCTGACAAACCTGGATGGGATGCGTGTAGGTGTCTTGAAAGCAAAACTGGTGTCCCTCCGATCACGAGATCCGCATACGTTTTGCTCACGGCAGGAAGTGCAGATCAAGGCAACAGATTCAATCACCCTCATTCGCCAAATGCCACGAATCAGAGGGGATTTCATGCAGTGAAGTTGTAGAAAAGCCAACAGCGGTACAACAGCATGACTGCAGCTCTCGAACTGAGTCTAATTTAAAAGTTTAAGAGTTGTCCAGTATTGCAAGTAAATTCATTAATGTTAATCTTTTTGTAAATTAATGTGGTCTTATTCGCCTATAAGGGCTAATCAAGAATTGTCGTAAATCATATAGTTAGGGAGAGGCAGTCACATTGTTCCGTTTCCAGAAGTGGCATTGTTGTATTAGATGTCAACTAAATCCATTGCTTTTCTAATCTGAAATTGAATACGATTTAGCTACGGCGTAACCGTGAATTTTCCTGAATAAATATTGGTATTGGTTTTAAATATGGGGACAAGGCCACTACTTTAGGAGCAATGGATAAGCTGATTACATAGACCCCCAGCACTCGACTGGTATTTATTTTGTAGACTCAGAAATGATAAATTTCAAATTGCTTCATGAGTAATGACTAGTCATTCTCCTCCGACGGGAGATATTTTACTTTCGCCGTTCAAAAAACAAAATAATCATAATAATAATTAAGGTGTATACCTTATCTAAAAAACAGATATTTCTGTGACTTATTTTGAGGTAGATGCAGGACCAAATACTACAACAACTTGTGATTCAAATGAGGGATATTTAAGCAACGTGCTCGAGGATGATTAGTGGGTATGTTAGGAGCTAATGAAGGGGTAAAAAGACCCGAAATATGGCATATACGTCCATTCCTCATTTTTCATCTTCCATTTCATTCTTTATTCACATTTGGCGTCTCGTATACGAAACGTAAAAACAAAAATCAGTGCTGGATGTAATTTCTATAAAATATATGTTGAGATAAGCTTAACAAGTGATGTAAGAACGTATTGCTAACACAGGAGAAAGTGATATTCACTAAAATAAACGTTTACTATTCCTTAGAGTATATTACGGTTGCGTAATATTATACCACGTAGCTACAAGTCATTAGTATACAAGTAAGAATTCCCTGGGGTGTCTGAATTTTACTCGAATTACACATACCTAATATTCACAGTTATTTGAACAATGCAAATCTTATATTTTACGGATAAATGTTAAAAAAATGTACACCAAATATTATTTTTAAATGTAATGCGCAGTTGTGTCAGATTTGGTTTCTATCTCTAGCAGGAGAACGAAGCTATCGTGACGCACACGTTACAACGCTGAAAACTTTGTAAAATGCGCAGGTGAAAGAGATTCAATATAGCTACACATACGTATTTCTCCTCTAGCATTATTAATCGAAAAGGTATTGTTTATTTGATTGGTTTCCAGTTTGTTTCTCGAGCTATGGTTCTCGTTGAAAAATATTGGTTTACTTTCAGTGTTTCCTGGAACCTAATATTTACAAACGAGTAAAAGTAGGATGTTTCTATGTTAAAGTTCATTACAGGGGCTTAAATACAGTATCATGATAAGATAACTGGAAGCGAAATGCAAATATAGCTCTTTTATGCTCACTACACTTGCCCTTAAATATATAGATATCAGCCCGTTTGACCTCTTCATTGACAGCGAAATCTATATTTCGTAATCGCCAGGAGAAATATATAATACGAAACAAATGTTTGTTGCCTTGAAATACATCAATATTCCGCCTGCAGTGGAATTGAACATACAATTCGTGAACTGGTCGATCCAATATTTTATTTATTCTACAATATCGCTTATACATTCTGCAATTCATATTCTAATGTATAAATGTATTGGAGACTTACATTTACATTTCAAGTAGACATTTAGTAATATCATATTCTGTCTAACTCTCTTGAAAATGCTACCGTATAATAGACGGCCGATATTTTATGTAGGTGGAAATATTATAGATTAGTTGATATTTCATATAGTTAGGTGAGTGAAAACATATCTGCTGGTTAGACCATTAAGAAGAGATACCTCCAGTAAGATCTGATATACGTTAAAGAAAATATAATGTTAGTTGATAATTATGAATTTTATTCTGCCCGGCATGTTGAATGATGGAGTGTCATGATTTGTAATTCACTACGGGGAGACATCGCAGATAATGTCATAGATACATTTGAAATAAGGAACACAATTAAGCAACAATATCTACGGAGCGATATCGGAGATATAATCGTAACTTTTCATAAAATGAAACAGCAATATATATATATACTAGCAGTATCGCCCGGCGTTGCTCGGGTTTGTAAGGGAAATAACTATATAAGCATTTTTAGAGAGTTACTTCCCTTATAGATGCCAATTTGGGCTTTCTTAGCCATTTCTGTTTTGGTGTCTTCAAGCTATGAAGTCGTTGTTCTAAAAGAACGCTGGTCTCCTTGACAACGCTTTGCGACGTTGATTTCCTTACGCTCCCTTCCCCACAGCTTCACGAGGGAGGGAAGAAGGGGAAGAAGCAAACACAGGTGCAAGTGTTTGAGCGTGGACGCCAACTCCGCCGCCATCGACACACGAAAAATTATGCATTAAAATGGAATAAAAAATGATGTGAAAATATTTTTAAAATCGTAGACTCATCGTAGACGCGCGCTAATAGCCAGACGGGCTCGATATTAATCACGACTATAAGATACCCGAATTTAGTTAAACTGCACCGGAAAATGTGGGAGGAGTTAGGAATCTAAATCGAAGGGGACAGACACTCACACAACTACAGTTTTATATATATATATATATATATATATATATATATATATATATGTATGTATATATGTATGTATATAACGAAATGGAGTTGTAGGGTACCGCATGAGTGGAATTATATACGAAAGAAGGTTTGACAATGTAATTTTAAAAGATGTCTATTTACTTTACCGGTTTCACTCTTTGGAAAAAGATTGTCAAAAGTAACATGTAAAAGTTTGGTTGCGTTAATTATTGGTTGTTACAAAATGCTTCAATACATATATACAGACTTTGGCAACAAGAACATGTTAAGGACATAAAAAAGTTTAACAAGTTCCTTAAAATATTGGGCACAAAAGATTACAACATAAATATACATTCTCAAGAAAATGTTAAAGACAGTTTCCAGAAGGAATTATTAAAAAGTTCAGTGAGATATTGGTATTGTATCTGTATATTCTAACACGCACAGAATATTGGTTGTTACAGAGTACTACAATACATATATATATATACATTCTTTGGTGACAAGGGCATGTTAAGAACATAAAAAATGTTTAACAAGTTCATTGAAATATTGGGCACAAAAGATTACAACAAATATATACATGTATATATAAAATGTAAAAGATATTTTCCAGAAATAATTATTAAAAAGTTTAGTGGAATATTGGTATACAGGCACAGAATATTATGAGTTCAAAAAGGTTTACATTATAATAGTAGGGGAGCTAAAACTGACCTGTCCACCATGTTAACGTAAAAGACGTTATATATATATGCATCTATATGTGTGTGTATTTGTGTCTGTGCTTGTCCCACCATCAGCGATTGACAACCGGTACTGGTGTGTCTGTGTCCCCTTAACTTAGAGGTTCGGCTGAGAGGGCGATAGAAAAAGTACCAGGCTAAATAATTAGTATCCTGTCCCTTCCGTTCATTCGACTCAAAAGCAAAAGTATTCAAGGCGGTGCCCCAACCCGGCTGCAACTTAATGACTGAAGAAGCATGTAAAAGATATGTCTCTCTGTCTGTATGTATGTTTGTGCGAACGTGTGCATGTGTGTTCCTGCGCGCGTGTACGTATATATATATATATATATATATATATATATATATATATAGAGAGAGAGAGAGAGAGAGAGAGAGAGAAAAGTGCGAAGAGGATAAAGATAGATGTTTTTTGATAAATAGATGTTTTTATGTTTGTTTATCATTTTTACAAGTAAATTGCATAATCTCAAATTCAAATGAGTTGTGCGACATATTTCGAACCCGAATCAAAATTCTGGAAAGAAAGCTGAGGGATAAATCGCTGATACTTTAAAATTCCGAATCAATATCGGAAAACCATTTTGTTTAATGTCCCTTTAATCACAAAACCTTCATTTCTGTTCACGGGTCTTTTTTCTTCTTATTTTTGTATGAAAAATTTCGTGAAATTATTAAATGCATAGGCATATTTCATTCTTATCAACTTGACATTAAAATAGAAACTAGAAAGTCAAAAGATGTTCAATAAAAAGAAATTAATAAGGACTCTTTTGATTTTATTTTAAATGTTTTTAATGGCGAACATCTTCGGGAATAATATTGCAATCGATCATAACCCACAGCTGGGATCTTTTAAAGTTGTTATTGATACGGTTATGGAGAAATCGTCTTTTTGTCTCATGCAATAGTTCTCTAGTGCAGTGAGGCAATCGTTCACACGTTAATGTTGCGTCCGGGCATGTATGCAGAGGTGCATGTGTGTGAATGTCTCAAATTATTTAAGTTGCTTTGCCTGGAGGAAGGGGCTGTGCCAGTAGTCTTTACTGGCAGCAAATTGTTCTAAAACTATTATCGTTTTAGAAGAAATATATGCAGACGAAGTGGCATATGTAGAGAATGGGAACATCCACTGCATACGGATGACAGAGAGTGTGGAGGTGTATCAGGTAGGTCAGGGGACATACGGTTAGGAATCGGACAATTCCTAAGGCTAGAAGCCACGGCATTAGCTGTAGAAATGTCTAAACAAGGTAATTCTTTCCGTGTAAGCTTTCGGGTGCAGCATGACAGCGATCGCTGGAGTAAATTCATCTCTTGTTGAGACACAATCAGAGATACTCCTACATTATGCTCTAAACTCCAGGTCAACATCCAAATAATTAATGCTGATGTTCTCAAGAAATTGGTGCCCACGGTGCTTCTTCATTTTACAAAGATAGTAATTGAATCTCCTTGCCTTTACATGAAACTGACGTAGAATGATCAAAGTTGCATCGCCTAAAACCAACAGTTAGTGTGTACGCCGGAACTGGTTCGATTAAACTTAATATTCAGAACTTACGTGGGACAAAAGAACAACAAAAACTACATCCGTGCTGTAGAACATATATCAATTGTAGTACGGGATCTTTCGCTCTTTATTAGTCATCTCCACTGGACAGTTCATTGTAGTCAGCCATCCAATAAATAATGCATATTTAATCTTTGCTCAAATCCAATTAGCTGCACCAAACTATGTTGGTTTAAATCTCTTCTGAATTAGAAACAACGTTGGATTGGGAGAATAGTCAGAAATTTGTCAGAATGCGTCAAAAAATGCACTCTAGTTTGTGTTGGTACTCCATACACTCTGACCCGAATTTCTGAAGGAGTAATGTTTGCCTTAAATACTTTCCTTTCGATGGATTGGGGAACGAAATATAGCTCCATGAAATGTCTTGCGGCACAACGTACAGGCGCCTATATAATCGACCAAATTCATAGGCGTTTATATAATCGACTACGCTCACCACTCAAAATGGGTACCATAAAGAGCAAAGGTATATGGATATCTTCAAATGCAATATTAGGGAACAACGATTACCACGAAGGGGTCAGCAATCCCAATCGCATTACGTCAAGTTCAGTCCCACTGCGTGATACCTCCTTGAAGTGTCTTCCAATATAACCTTGGGCTGGCAAAAATCTTGTGTGTGGCTTTGGTAATCGAATGCAGCTGCCCATCCTGTGTATGTATTTTTGAGAACATGTCCTTGTGGTAGCTCACCACCACCGCGGAATAACCGCTATTTGTGTGTTCAAATCACCGTAATTTAACGGTTCGTCAAAACTGCAATGTTCGAATAAGTAACACGTTTAAATATAAGCACTTAGGTAAAATCTTTCGGATCTTTTCGCGTTGACCAGCAGATTTTTTTAAATAATTTCTTTGCAACTAAACCCTTTTAAACTTCGTTTACTGGTAGAATGTGTTTATAAAACATCTTTTTCTCTTGGCTTTCTTGAGAAACCTCTGTAGTTTGTAAGCTATTTGTTGTTTAATTTCTTGCATTTCGGCAATTCCAACCAATCAATGACGTCTATTGAGGTGAATACAATTCCTCCGGTTCGTTGTTTATAAACACATTCTACCAATATGCGAAGTTTAAATGTGTTTAGTTACAAAGGAATTTCTTTAAAAATCTGCCGGTCAAAGCGAAAAGGTCCATTTGTTCGACTATACTGTGGAAGGCGGCCCGATGTGGTCGCAGTCCAATGACTGAATGAAGTAAGAGATTAAAGATTCGCCATTTTCGAAAATCCTATTCCATTAGGTGATGTCAACAACATTTTGCATCAGGTTCAACAACATTTTACATCAGGTTCTAGTGAACTTTCAATGGCGTCAAACGTTGCGGACAATAAATACATTTGGATCAATTTCGACATTATTTTGATGTACTGGATAATTTGTAGTTTATTTATTATTTATGTCACGTTAGTATTACTGCAAATTTTTATTACAAGAATGTATAAACGTTGTTTTTAGAATGTATGAAATATAAATACGGTTGAAAAAAATAGGAAATTAATGCCTCCGTTTTTACTTTCACTATTGAAAATAATTTTTCTATTTGCTTATATTGAACATGGATAAAATAGAAAAATATTTGTATTTCATCTCTTAAAATAAAAGGTGGCTTCTGACGAAATATATATTTCTGAGATAAAATAAGGAAAAACGGATATCATTTATATACCTGTATACAGATAAGGAAATTATAAGAGAAAAAATGTTACAATAAATACCAAGTTAAGGCTTAGGGCTAGGAATTAAAGAAAATAAAGTAACCTATTTTCCTGTTAATTATCTTGATATGTTATTAGTAAATTACGCAATCCTAAACAGAAGGCTGGTTTTGTGTAACTCCTCGTAGGCGTAGGAGTGGCTGTGTGGTAAGTAGCTTGCTAACCAACCACATGGTCCCGAGTTCAGTCCCACTGCGTGGCATCTTGGGCAAGTGTCTTCTGCTATAGCCCCGGGCCGACCAATGCCCTGTGAGTGGATTTGGTAGACGGAAACTGAAAGAAGCCCGTCGTATATATGTATATATATATATATATGTGTGTGTTTGTGTGTCTGCTGTTTTTGTCCCCCTAGCATTGCTTGACAACCGATGCTGGTGTGTTTACGTCCCCGTCACCTAGCGGTTCGGCAAAAGAGACCGATAGAATAAGTACTGGGCTTACAAAGAATAAGTCTCGGGGTCGATTTGCTCGACTAGAGGCGGTGCTCCAGCATGGCCGCAGTCAAAATGACTGAAAAGAAGTAATAGAGTATATGTTGTGACATTTGCAACAAAATCTAAGTGCAATAAATGATGGTGATGGTCACAGAGGGGGATGGTTGCGGAAAGAATGTTTATTATTATCATTTGATTGTTTTTTTTTTCTTTTTTGTTTGTTTGGCCGTGGAGAAGATATCTCAAGCGCTGCTATATGGATTCGGATGAAACTTTCAGGGATGTTTGGCCTTGGGACTGGCAGGAATCGATTAGATTTTGGGATCGATCCGTTACCGGACAAGGATTCTGGATTATTTGAGATATTTAGTTTACCTGAAGTATTACGATCTTAGGTTCACTTTCAAGTCTTTCTCTCATTATCTCCTTCCACCTCTGTTGTCTACTATGATATTTCTTTTATCAGTAAGAGATGTATTTTCATCGTTTTCTCTGCTGCTATTTTTCCAATGCCCGAGCTCTACTTCTGTGTATAAATTATTGTCTGTCTAAGGTCATTGTTGTAACTTGATAGACAGTACAAATCCCAGTAGAAACACCCAGTAGGCACATTATTTTCAATCAACAACATCACGATGCTGGATACTATGCGACATGATAATTAATAATAATAATAATAATAATAATAATAATAATAATAATAATAATAATAATAATAATAATAATGGTAATATTGAGGACGTGTCCGATGGAGTTCCAGTGTTGAGCTTGAAGCCAGTTGAGTTTATGGCTAATTCTGTCAATGTTATCTGCCAATCTGTATGTCTTACTTTGGATGTGTTGGTAAGTAGATGATAAAAACGCTACGTCGATGCAATGTCGAGATCTTCGAGCTTATCCATGCGCCACCATTTAATGTCTTCGCTATGTTTGATACCTTGCATCTCATAAATTTTCTGGAGATGAATAATTCTTTATTTAGCTGCATATTTCCACTTAAATACGGTAAAGGTTCCAATCGAGAGGAAAACAATAAGTTACAATTTTATTCGCCATAGGCATCATACGGAGAAACATTGCTTGCTCTTCTTTGCCGTACGTGGTGGGTCTATTCTCACGAGGCACTCGAAAGATATTTGCGTATGTCAGTCAATAGAGGCTATTGTGAACAAACTCTCATGTGAACAACGAATGGGTACACAACGTGTCTTTCATCTCCAAATACAAATCTTGAAGAGGTTCGGATGTTAGCAGCTCGGAAACACTCAACCTGAAAAGACAAAGCGTTCGTCTATAAGTGTACGGACATTTAATACAGGAAACTGTGATCCGAATGTTGACATTTAAAATAGTTGGTATACATGCTGAAAAGAAACAAAGGACGATAGTTAAAACGGTCCGTGAAAACGTGATTCAATTAAATATTTCAATCTAGTTACCCAATTTGGTTTTCTAAATATTTTATCAATTCTTGTTTAGTGAACTGCTTGGTTAAAATGTTAAAAGGTGAAACAGGGTGAACAACAAGAAGACGTTTCAAACTTACGTAAACAGTGTGTAAGTCATAGACAAACGACGTAGTGAAGATAAAGCGAAAGCTAATAATTTAGTTTCAAGATGGAAAGCTAAATCTATGCGTAAAATTAATATCGTACAAATATGAACTATACGAGATATTTTCACAATTTCTTTAATATTTTGTACGATATTCAGAGATAATAAAGAAAGCAAAATAGATATAGCGTGCAATAACGACTGTAAAAAAGCAAAAAAAAACCCCACATACATGAACACACATATATACACATATATATGTATGTAAGTATGTACGTATTTAAGATACGGAAGACATATAAAATTGAATGTTCACCTCAATGAGTTGATGCCCGACAACACTTTGATCTTTTAACTATAGTATTCTTAAAATTAAAGTGTAATGGATGGTAAGAAAGAGTTTAATCAACAATTGCTACTATCAAAAGGAAATGGAAACAAACATTAAAAAATATATTAAGAGATTTGAGTCGATAACAAACATGTGTATTAAAGAAGACACCACACACACACACACACACACACGAATACATAATAATACAAACAGGTACCTATACTTACACACAACCAACTATACCCACACATGTACACACACACACATATATATATGTATATATATATCTATATATTTATGCATGTATATGTGTGTATATATATATATATATTATATATATATATATATATATATATATATATGTATAGGTATATATATACGTATATGTGCCTGTGTGTATATATGTATCAATGGGTGAAATATTGTCTTGATGACTATGTATGCCACGCTTAAGCGAGTAGTTTATGAAGCATTATATATAGATACACACACACACACACATATATATATATATGTATATAAGTATATATACGTATATATATAGATGTGTGTGAGTATGTGCCTCTGTGCTGTGTGTGTGCGTGTGCGTGTGTTTATACACAGACCACCTACAGATATGTTTACCCAAGTAATGTATGAATGTATGAATTTAGCACGAATATGACTATATGTATATATGAATATTTACCAGTATATATATATATATATATATATATGTATATATATATATATGTATGTGTCTGTATATATATATATATATATATACAATCATATAAGGTGGTAGATACGCGTATGTATGAGTGTATATGCATCTAAGTATATATAAAGTAACACGAATAGAAGCAAATATAACAATGGTCGAGAGAAACTTTGCTTTCGCGGACGGTTGAGATGCAACAGAATTAGTCTCTCCATCTCATTTTCATCTACCCACGCACATCAAAACTCATCTCCTGTATGTACGTCCACATACACACACATACAAATATGCACATACACACACACACCCATATAAACATACAGCCAGAAACACACATATATTATTTAATAATCAATTTAATTCAGTTCTATGCCAGACAGAGTTTCATAAGCTCGCCAAACAAACCTAACTCGTAAGACAAATGTGACGGAATGGAGTAATTTCAACGGAGCTTCTGGAGATTGGGTGTATCGTGCAAAGCGGGTCACTTGCTGTTGCTGTTGAGCGAACGGTCTTCGTCCCAGAGCTCGCAAGATGGGAGAAATCCGAAACGCGGTCCTCTGCTATAGGCAAAACCCGCAGAAGAGAAAGCAGGTCAACCCCCGACACCGACAGCATCGACGGATGGATGAATGCACATCCAGGCTCAGGAGTTGCGTAGGAAGTCGGGGACAAGAAGCAAGAAGAAAGAGTGCGAGACAGTTGGAGCGAAAGAGTATAATAGAGGTCGCCATCACCCCCTGCCAGAGCCTGGTGGAGATTTAGGTGTTTTCGCTCAATAAACACAAACAACGCCCGGTCTGGGAATCGAAACGGCGATCCTCTGACCGCGAGTCCGCTGCCCTAACCATTGGGCCATTGCACCTCCATATCGATATCGGTAAGGTAGGGTTATCAAATGCGTATCCCTTTATATATACGTGTGTGTTAGTGTATCCGGCTGAGTGCGTCACGCGCATGCGTATGGGTATCTAACTACTTGTCCCCTGCCAGTAGCTCACAACTGGTGCTAGCTTCCTTACGTTGTTGTACTAACCAGCGCAACCCTACTTCATTGATTGGAACGAAATATGAAAGACAGTATATGCACGTGCTTGTGTCTATGAATACAGGGAGGGCTCGTAATGGTTAGTGTGTTGGACTCGTGGCAGTAAGATTCTGGTTTCGAATCCTGGACCGTACCATGCCTCGTGTTTTCAGAAAATATTTTACTCTTATCCAATATAAACTGCCGAGGAAAATGTGTAATCTCAACACAGAAGCCGGGAAGCTGGCATTCCGCGTTTAAAAGTCTCGAAAGACATTTCAACCTGTCCCTCTCTATATATATATTTCTATATTTATCTATCTATCTATCAATCTATCTATCTATTTATCTATCTATCTATATATATATATCTATATATCTATTTATCTACCTATATCTCTCTCTCTCTCTCTCTCTCTCTATATATATATATATATATATATATATAACGGGCTTCTTTCAGTTTCCATCTACCAAATCCATTGAGATGGCTTTGGTCGGCCCGAGGTTATAGTAGAAGATTCTACCTGAATGTGCCAGGCAGCGGTAGTGAACCCTCAACCATGTAGTTGGGAAACAAGTTTTTTACCACGTAGACACTCCTGCGCCTATATATATATATATGTATATGTATATATATATATATATATATATATATATATATAATATATATATATATATATATGTGTGTGTGTGTGTGGTGTGTGTGTGTGTGTTGTGTGTGTGTGTGTGTGTGTGTGTATACCTTCATTTTCACAAGCATGCAAGCACAAGCAGGTTACAAAATGATATGAATTGAAGTGTTTTGTCAGCTGAAACCGAATTTTCCACAAAACTTCAACTAATAAAATCACTCACCTCTTTACTTTTGTTTTCGAATTGCTGCGTAACAGTCTATCTTTTTCTCTCTCTCTCCTCCCCCTCTCTCTCTCATACACACATCCATACACACAAAGAACGAAATAAACAGACACACATGAGTATAACCTCCAACATGTACTAACACGCACTTAGTGTTTGTCATCATTTTGAAAGGTCACAAGGAGAAATTACTGAAACTGCTCAGTTTTCAAATAAACATAATTACATATTTCTCATATTAAATTTTATAGTGTCACTGTTTTCTGTACGACGAAATAAAATTCTATTGAATTCAATAAACGGGGGGATTCTTATTTTCGCTCTTTCTCTTTAATTCTTTATATTTTATCTCTGTTTTCGGTTTGTTTTTCGTTAAATGCCATTCAACTAAATTTTAGTTTAACCTAGAAAACTAATGGAAGAATATTAGGTTTACATTGATCTAAATTGCTTACAAAAACATATTATACAAATGTTAAAATAATTAATATACTGCGAATATTTCTCACTCTTGTCGCTGAAACTATGGCGCTGTTTATGAATTTCGGTTCAAATTTTCTGTTTGTTGTCTCAAAATCTAAAGAAATGTTTTCTTTGAAATGCATTTTGATCGTCAGCTTAGACTTTAACTGTAATTGTTTGAAGGAAAATTAATCATTAACAAATTTTCATTAAGAAAACTTGTGCAAGATATTCATTACGGCTTATAAAGCAAACGCAGTGTTATCGCTTATCTTACGTGTATACCATTTCAAGGTAAAAAAAAATCATATCACTGACATCTTTCATATTCTATATCAACACCCGCATTCATTAATTTCTATAAATTCTGAAAGCAATGTTTTTACGATAAAATATTTTTTGCGCCATCATAAAACTGTTAGACACAGCATGGCTACACAACACAATTTACTAAACACACACACACACACATACACACACATACAAATACACACTGCATTTCACGTTACTCCAGTCTACTCGACGGTAAAGGGTTAACTCCTGTGGCGCAATAATATCTATCTATCTATCTATCTATCTATCTATCTATCTATCTATCTATCTATCTATCTATCTATATATCTATCTATAGCCTTCCGATGAGAGGAAATGTTGGCCTGTTCACCTAACCAGCAGGGTGTTGGAATCATTCGAAAACGAAAGCCTTGCGAAGTGCATTGTGACGAGCGATGTATACATTACTGCTCTAGCCTTCCGTGTGTGCTCCTTTTTCGAATATATGAAACATTCATGGTATATTATATATATATATATATATATGCATGTATGTATGCAGATGCCTCCGACGGTGTGTTGAATGACGTTTGTTTCCCATCCAACCACTTGTCTCTTGGAAGGTGTCTTCTAGTGAAGTCCCATCGGATCAAGGACATGTGCGCAAGTATTGAAGTCACAAACGTTAAAAAAAATTTGCATGTAAATCTTTGTGTTTGTCAGTATTAGCCCTAAACGACCGGTGTTGGTTTGTTTATGAGCGCGTAATCAAGTGCTCTGTAAAGAGAAAAAAAAAACAAGCATAAGTACCAGACTCAAGAGATAAGTATTGGGATAAGTTTTCGACGAAAGATTTCAAGACGGTGCTCCAGCATGGCCATAGACCAATGACTGAAATATCCAAGAGATAAAACATTATATCAATGTCAGGATCTCTCTATATCTATTCATCTATCTATATTAAAACAGAATCCAGAAAGGATGCTTTATACATATTCGGTGAATATCTAAAACTATATGTTACAGCAATATATTACAAATTATTTCGCTAACATATCCCAAATTGTATACAATCCATCTCCCGTTGTAAATATCTACATTCTTCACGTGGAAGATTATTACATGACTTAAGATATTTTACGGCCTTGTCACTATTGTTAAAATCGTAGCATAACCATCGTATATTCTTCATTCGGTGATATTTCGTTAACTCAAAGATCTCAAATATGTAATTCTCTGACAAACAGAACTGGCGGCATAAAGACGGCATTTCCGTTGTAGAAAATGAACCAGGTCGACTTCTTCATCTATCCTGATGTAATGATAATAATAATAGTTATTAAGATACTCTTCTCTCTGTAGTTACGTTTTATTCTCTGGATACACGAAAGTATATATCAAAATATAATATACTTACGCTTGCGCAAAGTATATACGACAACTGAAGTCCAGTGAATAAGTTTAATGGTACGAATAAAGTCTTCCATATCGGAATATATGCTGTATGATATCTTAACGTACATGATTATTTGAATGAATTGTAATAAAAACCAGAATTGCACATGTGTGTGTAGTAAGAAGTTTGCTTGTCAACCACATGGTTCCGTGTTCAAGCCCACTGCGTGGCAACTTGTATGAGTATTTTCTGCTATATCCTCTGGGAGACCAAATCCCTGTCGGTGTCAATGATAGACGGAAACTGAGAGAAGCCTGTCCTAAATACACACACACAATGGTATTGGTGTACGTATGTCCACGTAAAATATCGTTAGAATAAGATCCAAGCTCAAAATAATTAAGTACTGGGCAGATTCATTTGACAAATAATCTAAGGCGATGGCCCGGGTGGCCGTAGTCTAAGGACTGTAAGACGTAAGCCATAACAGAAAACATAAACTCAAACATGTACTGTGCCTGAACGGTTATGAAGTTCCTTACTCTCCAGGGTTCATTCGTACTACAGGGACTCCGGGGTGGATGTCATTTTACGGAGCATAAAAGGACCCTCAATAACATGTGACTGAATTTGAGCAAAGAGACATTGTACAGAAGACAGTGTCAGAATTATGTCACGTTCTCTCAAAATTTTAGAAAGAAATTATTATGTCATCAGCAAAATCTACATCTTATTTCTGTGTATACGACTATCACTATTTCTCTCTCTCTCTCCCTCTCTCCCTCTCTATCTCTTTCTCTCTCTCTCTATCTATCTATCTATCTCTATCTATCTATCTATCTATCTATCTATCTATCTATCTATCTATCTATCTAACTATCCATCTATCTATTAATTTTCTCTCTATCTATCTGTCAGTCGAACTGCCTACCTAAGTGTCTATGTATGTATGCATGTATGTATGTGTGTAGCTATCTATCTATCTATCTTTCTATATCTTTCTATCTATCTATCTATCTATCTATATATATATATATATATATCTGTCTGTCTGTCTCTCAATATATCTAACTACCTGCAAGCCTGCCTGCCTGCCTGCCTGCCTACTTACCTATCTATCCATCTATCAATATATCTATTCTATCTTTCTTGATTGTGTACGTCCTCGAATTTGAAGAAAGTTATAATGAATTGGCTCTATTGTTTTGTTCAATTGAACTTAAATCATCGATTTTAGAAAAAAACAATCGATTACCCATTCCTGAACAAGGGAAAGGTGTGTGTTTATAATAAAAAAAAAACCCCACAGGAATGAAGACAAACATGAGCGCACACACATACAAGTATTCGAATGAGCCTCATCAATATATATAATATAATATATATATATATATGCATGATATATATTCATACACACACACATATAATATATATATATATATATATATATATATGTATGTATATATATCATACACACACATATATATATAACTATATATATATATATATATACTTATTTTATATATGGATGTATATACATATACATATTATACATATGTTTATATATATTATATATATAGATAGATAGATAACAAAGTAATTATGTAATGTACACATATATATATATCCTCATATATATATATATATATATATATATCTATATATAATATATATATATATATATATATATATATATATCTGAAGTTAGTATCTTTATTGGCTGAACACGTAGTAGATACTTTTACCATTGTATATATCGCTATGTCAACCTATACAAACGTATATGTGTGAATAAATCGAAGGTGGAACACCTCTTCCACCAGAGTAATAAGTCAGATTGCAGTAAACACATAAGAAGCCAGTTTATTATCTCATTTCTATCAAATAATATTAATGTACGGCTAAGTCTCAAGAGATATCATTTTCTTTTTCATCTTCGGTTGTATCGGAACACCGGCTGTCACCTCGTTGAATATGTCACTTTAGTTTGACACAGCGTACTTATAGTCAGACAGCTCGCGCTAATGAAATGTTTAACAATGGTAAATAATGTGTGTGTGTGTCAGTAAGTGTTTAACGATGACTGCTTTTGCGTATTTGCGTGATTACCTGTAAAGGTAGAATCACACAGCTGATTCCTGTTGAGATTAAGAATATGATTGCTTTTATTTTCGCTTTCAAGACCCATCTGATTCCCCAACATTTTACATGATTTATAGAAAAGGAATAGCCAAGCCAAATAGTATGATAAAAACCACAGCTATGATAACCCTTTTTTACACAATCCTACCACTCTCTTTTCTCTTTTTTTCCCTTTTACTTGTTTCAGTCATTTGACTGCGGCCATGCTGGAGCACCACCTTTAGTCGAGCAAATCGACCCCGGGACTTATTCTTTGTAAGCCAAGTACTTATTCTATCGGTCTCTTTTGCCGAACCTCTAAGTGACAGGGACGTAAACACACCAGCATCGGTTGTCAAGCAATGCTAGGGGGACAAACACAGACACACAAACACATAAACACACACATATACATATATATATATACATACATACCACATACTTCTTTCAGTTTCCGTCTACCAAATCCACTCACAAGGCATTGGTCGGCCCGAGGCTATAGCAGAAGACACTTGCCCAAGATGCCAAGCAGTGGGACTGAACCCGGAACCATGTGGTTGGTTAGCAAGCTACTTACCACGCAGTCACTGCTGCGCCTATTGGTACTTATTTTATCGATACCGACATGACAGAAAGCGAAGTCGACCTCGGCGAGATTTGAACCTAGAAACTAAAGACCGACGTCATGCCACAAAGCAAGTTTCTCGGGCGCTTTAATGATTCTTCCATTTCGCCGCCTTCCTAAACAATAACAGTAACAATAGTTTTTAAAGTTTTATGGTTCGACACAAGGTTATTGTATTCCGGGGCGGCGATGGAAAATTCATTATATCGCTTCCCAGTGCTCAACTAGTACTTCTTTTATCGACCCCGAATGGATGGCAGGAAATGTCAACGTCGGCGGAATTCGAACTGAGGACGTAAAGACCAAATGCTAGCCACTCTGCCAGCTCACTACTTGCTACTACTACTACTACTACTACTACTACTACTACTACTACTACTACTACTACTACTGTACTACTACTACTACTACTACTACTACTACTACTACTACTACTACTACTACTACTACTACTATCTCCACTGCCACCAACAACACCACTTATGCTTCAACCACCACGACTACCACAACCACGGCTACCACAGCCGCCGCTACTACTACTACTACTACTACTACTACTACTACTACTACTACTACTACTACGTACTGATGCCGCTGCTACCACTAGCGAAAATTAATTTTATTTACATAGGGAAATTAGAATTAGAGACATCGACAACTATGCAAGCACTTCGTAAGATAAACTGAATAATGTGATTGATGAGAGAGGGAACTGATTCTGGTGAACAGGGGCGGGGTAAGCTTTGCATAATTGCAAAACAATTGGGATATGGACTCAATGGGGACTTTATGGCTTTTCAGCATCGAATGCTTTTACAAGTGAATATTTTGTAAGATTTTATACCTAAATAAAAGCGGGCAAGTTGAAGCGCTTGTATCTCATATCAAGATAAACAGCACATGACCTTGCAGGTGGGGCCCAGTTAGAATTTTCTTCTGGTCGAGTAACCCTTCCCACTCAAAAGGTCCCTGAATGAGAGTTGTTTAAGGATATTGAACGAAACACCCATGTTTCCAGAGGTGAATTATTCAAACCCAAATAATCCCTCTCGACACACGGCTATGATGCTCCCCCAATATTTCTGCTCGTGATCAGAGATGTACATATCGTCAGCCACTAAGGGGATGCTCAACTGGTTAAGGTCAAACAACTGACAAGTAAATCTGTTGTATTGAGCAGAATATTTGTTGTAGCCCGTCTTTTCTTCTTCTTCCTCATCTTCTTCTTCACCTTCTTCCTCATCTTCTTCTTCATCTTCTTCTTTTCTTCTTCTTCATCATCTTCTTCTTCTTCTTCTTCTTCTTTGCTTCTTCTTCTTCTTCTTCTTCTACTTCTACTTCTTCTTCTACTTCTTTTCTTTTCTTTTCTCTTTTCTCCTTCTTCTTCTTCTTTCTTCTTCTACTTCTTCATCATCTCTTCTTCTTCTTCTTCTTCTTATTCTCCTCCTCCTTCTTCTTCTTCTTCTTCTTCTTCTTCTTCTTCTTATATATTATTATTATTATTATTATTATTATTATTAGTTATTATTATTAGTAGTAGTAGTAGTAGTAGTATGTGAATGGAATCCAGCCTTTCTAATGTTCCTGACTCCATGACTTGCATCTTTTTATATGTTTTTTGTTCCGTTAAAATAAGCTGAAATCAAATAATGGCTTCGTTACATCGACAACCCACCTTGGCTAAAATATAAAATGTCGCCAGATGAATTTATCTCGGGAATGATAAAGAAAATTACCATGGATTCAGAATGACCTAATCGATACCGCGAGGAGCAAAATATATTGCTGGGTTTATTAAGCTTCCAATAACTCCCTTATTCGAAATACACCCAGAAGTTAATATTATATTTAAACGCTCTCGTCTCATAAGCGACCGATCATTCCTACTTTTCCCCTTGCTCTAAATTGTGTTGATGTAATAAATTAGCATAACAATAATAATGCTCTCAAATTTTGGCCGAATGCCAATCGTAATATTAATAATAATATTCTTGTTTATGAGTTTTATTAGGTTGGCATCACAGAAAATATGTTTATGATGTGAACGGGTTGGAGAAGACCTTGAAGTCGTTTATATTGTTGAGAGGTAAAATTCGGCGTGAATGGAGTGAGCGTTTCACCGTTTCATAAATTCTTTGTTTTATCATTTAAGAAAGATTAATACAGCGTCATAAAATTTAGTCTATGAAACGGAGATAAAACAAACATTATCCTGCGAATGGCCCACTGATGGAGATCTAGTCACATGTATACGTGTCAAGATTCAAGACAATACTTTAACATTCATTAAAAGTTGAATTTGACCGCAACAATGCCACCCGTAAACACGCAAACACATACATACGAATGAAACAAATGCACGTGTTGGTTGCACACACACACACACACACATATATATATATACATATATATATATATATATATATATATAATATATATATATAATATATTATATAATAATAATAAATATTAGGGAATGAATCCAAAATTACAGGGAAAAATCAGATTAGGGTTAAATCCAATTTATAGTAAAATATTATATATATAATTCGAGACAAAACCACTATTTTAAAACCAAACAAGGAAAGACTTAAACAATACATAAAATTTTAATATAAATTAAATAAACCGCCACTACAATTGTTTCATGTCTGCTACCGACATGGTGGATTTTCTTCAGGTGGATTTTAAAAAATATCAATATTTTAAAATATAAAATAATTTAAAATAATAAAATAATAAAATTATCAATGAAATAATATAAAAATAAAAATATATAATCTATATATTAATATATATATATATATTAATATCTATATGAGTTTTCGTTTTTTATGGGTTTTTTTAAAGAATTTGTAGAAATTTTTTTTCACTATTGGTACAATCATTTGAAATGTGCGATTTTCGAGTAATTTCGCTATTCAACTTACCCAAACAGCCTATTTCGCATACATTTCTCCTTTTTAGGGTGGCAAAAATGCGTTGGAAAAAATACTAACATTGATAAATAAAACTTCCCTTTTGGTGAAATATATTGTGACGAATTTCATGTTTAAAAACGTTGCTTTCTTTTTACTCAGCCTCATATACATATATGTAAACACACACAACCAACATACATACATACATACATACCTACATACATACATACATGTACATATATATGTATATATATATATATATATATATATATATTATATATATATATATCATTACATACAGGAATCTTCGACTATCGCGTTCCAACCCCTTCTAGACTCACATACCTATTGAAGCTGTTCTTCAGTAATTCTAAGACGTGTAAAATACCTCAGAGGAGGAGGCCTCGAGCCAGGTCTTTCGCGACACCCGTAAAGCCTAGAAATTAAACACTCACTCCCCTACAGATCCTCGTTCGTACAATATCCTTAATCCACCTCTTTAAATCAGCAAAATTTCTGCTGACCCCCAAAGAGTTAAAAGCAACAGTGAACCTCATTAGACTCGAACTTAATTCACAATAGCATGCGAAACATTCAACTGAACTACTTATAGGTCAGACGCATATATGTCTACGTAAGTGTGGTTGTGAGTGTATATGTATGTGTCTGCATGTAGGTATATGTGTAATTTTGATAACGTGTTTATATATACACAAACACATGCAGATACGCACACACACACACACACACAAAGACACACATATAATTATGAGGACGCAAGAGTGAGTGAAGCCAGTTAGGGAGAATGATGGTATAGTATTTAAACCTACTTGTAAGTTTTCTTTGTTTTTTGCCTATATCAATTTTCATATAATTTGGTATAGTTACTCTGGTAACAAAAATTCATTATCTATTATATAGATTCCTTGCTACAAGATATCTTTATATTTAATTCATTTGTATTGATATCAAAAAGAAATATACTTGTGCGCGCGCGTATGTGTCGGTTTATATCCTCTAAATACATACATACATACATACATGCATATATATATATTATATATATATATATATATATATATATATAGAATATTATATATATTATATATATATATATATATATATATATATATTAAGATATTACATACATATATATATATGTGTGTGTGTGTATACATTTATATCTATATATATATATGTAGGAATATAATATATATGCATATTATACATACATATATATATATATATTATATGATATATATATATATATATATATATAAATTTGATATATAAATTAGAGAAATTATTATATATATATATATGTATACATATGGTCAAATATATTGAGACAATACTATATAAAAGCAATTTCCCTACGTTATTATTCAAGTTTCTGTTGTGTGTGTGTGGATATATACATATGTATACGTATACATTGGTGTGTGTGTGGTATATATATATATATATATAATATATATATCACATTCACGCATATATTTATATTGCTTATGGTAATGAAATAAAGAAAAGTCTCAAATGTTTATTGCAAGATTGACCACATTTCTTGTTAACCTTTCGTATTTGTTTTCATTGCAGCCAACCAATGACGTTTTACTTGGCTTTAATCATAGAATTTCCTGAAATCCAGCTGCCAATTTTCCTGCTGTCTGCCTGGTATCTAATCACTTAAAGGGGAAAAAATGTAACTTGACCCAATAAATCTTGTTGTCTGAAGCAATCGTACGTTAACAAATGACACACGACAATACATTTCCATATATGGGTTGCTCTGTGAGGTTAGACATTATCCTAGGTACATGATATTAAATTATCACGATAATCGACGCACGCCTAACGACACCCTTCCAAACGAAATATCTTCGTGTTCAGTCCCTCGGCGTGGGACCATGGAAACTCTCAATATATTATAGCTCATGGACTTATCAAAGACTTGCGATTGGATGTGCTCGATAGAAACTGAAAGAAGACAATCGTGTGTGTATATATGTATATATGTATATATATATGTATATATATATATATATATATATATATATATATATATATATATATATATATATATATATATATATATATATATATACATACATATATATATATATATATCTATATGTGTGCGTGTGTATGTATATATATATTATATATATGTATAGATATCTTTTATTCTTTTATTTGTTTGTCACTAGACTGCGGTCATGCTGGAGCCCAGTTTTTAGTCGAACAAATCGACCTATTGATTGTTCTGTCACTATCACTTTGCCGAATTGTTAACTTTATGAATGCACACACACAAACACACGCACGCAAACACACCCACTCACACAACTATTTTTGTGCTTATGTTTGTATACTTATATATTCACATATCATTACACATTTCTGCATGTATCTATCTATCTATCTATATTTATCTCACACACACTCTCTCTCTCTCTCACCTTATATATATATATATATATAATATATATATATATATTATATATATGTGTGTGTGTGTGTGTGTGTGTGTGTGTGTGTGTGTGTGCCGCGCGTGTGAGTATTTATATATATTCACACGACGTTTGATTCATTACGCTTAAACAGATTCGTTTTTTCTATTTTTCTTACCGTCAGTATCATTAACGTCACTCGGATTCTGCCAGTGTTATTATTGTTGATATCAGTATTGGCATAATACTTTTGTAGTTGGTTTTACTTACCCACCTCTTTTGCATATATTAATTCATTAAAGGCGGCGAGCTGGCAGAGCCGTTAGCACGCCGGACGAAATGTCTAGTGCTATTTTGTCTGCCGCTACGTTCTGAGTTCAAATTCCGCCGAGGTCGACTTTGCTTTCCATCCCTTCGGGGTCCATAAATTAAGCACCTGTTACGCATTGGGGTAGATATAATCGACTTAATCCGTTTGTCTGTCCTTGTTTGTCCTCTCTGTGTTTAGCCCCTTGTTGTTCGTCTGTCTTTATGTTCTGAGTTCAAATTCCCCCGTGGTCGATTTGCTTTTCATCCTTTGGGGGTCGATTAAATAAGTACCAGTTACACACTGGGGTAGATATAATCGACTTAATCGTTTGTCTGTCCTTGTTTGTCCTCTCTGTGTTTAGCACTTTGTTGGTAGTAAAGAAATAGGTAGCCTGTCTGTCTTTATGTTCTGAGTTCATATTCCCCCGTGGTCGACTTTGTCTTTCATCCTTTCAAGTTCGATAAATTAAGTACCAGTTGCGTTCTGGAGTCGATCTAATTGACCGGCCCCCTTCCCCAAAATGTCGTGCCTCGTGCCTAGAGTAGTAAAAAATATTCAATTCATTAAGTTTATTAGCACATTAAATTAGTTATCGTTTTTGATATTTTCAATTTCTTTATTCTTAATAATACATTTATGTTGCATTATCCTGTATATCTGCTGTGGACGCATTCCGACCACCCCCTTGTGACGATAAGTGTACTGATACATTGCTCTCAAATGAAGAACGGGGAGCAATTGATTGAAATCGTCCAGAGTAAACCGTTGGCAGATCCCGCTTCAACAGCGTGTACCAGTAATTGAAGTGCGTCGTGTGAATAGCTTTTTTTTTTCTCTCTGCTTCTCTAAACTTTATATCCAACGCCAGGATATGAAAATATCAAGGCGAAGTAGAGTAATAAATGAAATACAAGATAAGGAAAGCTATCGATGCAAAACAATTTGACCATCGCCAACTACGTCGGTGTTGAAAACACCCTCTCCGAGTACTACCACGGAATTAACCATGACTACAAAACTAGCAAAACCAACACCAGCACCCAACTAATGGGGTTACTGCCCCATCCAACTATCCATTAGGGCAGGATATGTGTAAATACAAATTTCTCTGTTTCGTTATGAAGATTCTTTGCGCCTGAAACATAAATGTTTTTAAATGTTGTGTATTGTTCCAGGATTTCCTTAGTTTTCCTTTCATATCACATTCTGCTTCTGTATTGCGATGCTTCGAGCGATTCACAACCATTTTCTTTCAGGTCAAACTACTTTGTCAGAGGTCGTCCTGAAAGCCTGATAGATTTGTTCCCAAGGCTTTGTAATTATATTGCGCTATCTTGCCTATTTTATTGATGTTTCGTCTTGAATCCGATGTTGTCTTTAGCAGCAACGCTTCTGGTTCAGGTTTCGATCCCGCTGCTCGGAATTTATTGGTGAGTTGAATATCGTGTAAGAGGATATTGTAAAGAAATGCTTTGAATGTGAAAAATGTTCGATGGAATATGTACATGGAAGCATTTATCCGTAAATATATATTTGTGGGTTCATGATTAACTGTGTAAAAAGCGTTGCAGTGTTTTATGTAACACAAACACACAAAAAAGAAAGAAGAAAATGTTTAGTTAACATACCCATTTGATGAATAGAAATCGATAATGTATGTACCGGGATCGATTTGATCGAATATACCTTTGATGCCATTTCCCCAACTACGTTGCAGTCGAATGACATTAACCATTAAAAGAGTAAATAAATAACAAACGGGAATGACAACCCAATTCCAAACATGCAATAATGTCGTAAAAGGAACAAGAGAATATTTGAACTGGACAAATGGCAAATTATTGAAAAGATAGGAAGTAAATATATGAATTGACCGTCATGCAATGCTGGTGTATAGGGAACGTTATTGCTTCGAATGAGATGAAAGTAAATGGCGTAATAGTTGAGCTTTAGAAAACAAAGTCGTTGAAATTGGTAGGGCAAGAAGAAGAGGCCATTGGTAAATTTTAATATTTTGTTTACAGTTGTAGACCAAAAGCACGGAGATGACTCACAATGTAAAGAGATGTCTTTAGCGGTTCATTGCTAACCCATCAATGTATAATCGGTGCATCTATGCTGTTAGTATACAATTCTTTGAGGCTTTTGTTAGAATAATATTTAAAACTTTATAATATTCCGGTTTAATCATTCGTGTTAATGTTATTGTTCCTCTCATAGCATATTCAACGTCAAAAGCGGTGAAGTGGCACACATTTAGCACGAAGGACAAAGAAATGCTAGGTGGCACTCTTTCTGGGTCTTTAAGTACTGATTTCAAATTTTGCCGAGATTGGCCTTGCCTTACATCTATTCTGGGATCGATAAATCATGTCTATTTTAATCACTGGGGTTAATGTAAATCGAGCTGCCTCTAAGCCAACAATTTCTGGTTTGATACTTTTATAGAAAGAACGGCATCTAAACATACTGTTATATAGCTACCGTCCATCTAAAAATGATCTATAAATCAGGCACATGTCCCCCTAAGGTAGGCAAGGTAGGTAGTGCCGAAACGTTACCTTCTATGGCAGAATATGTACCTAATTCAATAACATTATGAAGGTTAATCTGAATACGATGGAAGCAATGCAGAATATTTTATTTCTTTATAGATTAAGTAGGCGTAATTCACCCCTGCCTTTCAATCTCAGTATTTAAGCTACGCATAGGACTGCGGTAGTAAACTTACTGTATAAATTCCTACAACACTGTTTGCTTTACGTGTTATAAAGCTAACGAAGTCGAGCACTTGTGATTCACTTATTTCTTGTATGTTATACTACATAATGGTTAGCAACTGCCTACCCTGAGTAATTACTAATGACACGTGCTTGCAATAAATGCACCAAAAAAATCATTAGAACCTACCTACGCAATTGAATTGAGGCAAAATGTAAGTGATGGATTTTTAAATTACAAATAAAGAGGAATTTCTTATGACATTCAAATGGAATACTAACAAAACTCAACACACGCATTCGTACTTCCATTCATACTCCCAAACACACAACTATGCACACATACCTCCACATACAGTCGTGCAAATTCCTCGAACTCTCAGTTCAAATTCCTGCGAAGTGAACTTGCGAAATTTCGAGGATGATCCGGTTCTTGACTGAAGATTAGAGGCTTCGAATGACCCGTCAATTTCCGTATCGTCTATTTGAATATTTTGCATTCTTGTCCCATTTTGTATTTTTATATATATATATTTTATACATATATATGTATATACATATATATATATATAGATATATATATGTATATATAAATATACATATATTATAGATTTATATATACATATATGTATATATTAAACATGTATTATCTATATATCCTATATATATATATATATATATTCTATATATATATATATATATATCTATACATATATATATATGTCTATATATACATCATATATATATATATATATCATATATATACATTTGTATATATAGACATATGTACATATACATAATATTCCGTTCATACGTTGATCCTGGATCTATCAAGCTTACCCACTATAAAAGGATAAGTATCTTACATCAACGAATTCGATATGCATACTAGTTAGTCTCAATTCAAATATCCAGAGCAAATACCTTCTAGACATGATTGTGAACGGTCGGATGAGATATATGTTACTGTACTATTGTATAAGACAGCTACACCATGATACCAAACTGAGATGAACCAATTGTGAATTCATGTAAAAAAAAAAAAACCGAAAAAAATTGTTTCTCCATCATTCTCATTTAAAGTTATGTGTTTGTGAGTGTAAACATATGTGTGTGTGCGCAAGTGCATGTACAAATGAGAGTGTGATGGGTAGGATTGATTCTGCGTACATATACACCATAAAATACGCACATTTTCTCTTATACGGGGGAACAAAATTATTCCTTACATAACGTACATTATTGCTAACCTCACGTGTTGTACATTGAAATATGTATTTCTACTACTACCTTACCAACTAGTTTCCTTAACAATATTATCAGTTCCAGGCTATTAAATCTACAATTTCAAAGAACTCACAAATTTTTTCATACCCACACATGAATCCAGAAAAAAAAAACTTACACGCGAAATAATATAGCCATAAACTCATAGACATATATATGTGTATGTATCTATCTCTATATATTAAATATATGATTATATATAAAATGCATTGATATACACACCACACACATATATATATATATAGATACAAGTGTACGTCAAATGTCTACATGCATATATATATATATACATGTGTGTGAGTATGTGTGTATGTGCTTTGAACAATTTTCTTGGTTTATTATAATTTAGAAATATTAAAAACACACACACACACAAATATATATATATATATATACATGTGTGTGTGAGTGTGTGGTGTGTCTATGTCTGTCTGTCTGTCTGTCCGTCCGTCTGTCAGTTTTAATATTTGTAAATTATAATATACTGAGAAAATAGTTCAAAACAACTTTGGAATTTCTAAAGATACTCAATCTAGTTCGACATACATATATATACACGGTAGGGGAGGGGGGCGCACGCACAGAAACATATAGACATACACACACATACATACTCATGTACGTTTGTATGTATGTAAGCATGTATATATATATATATATATATATATATATATATCAACTTACAAACATATATATATACACAAACTCACAAATACATATATATATATATATATATATATTATATATATATATATACATATATATATATTATATATATATATACATACTCATATATATATAATAGATATATATGTACTCTCGCTTTTGTGTCAGTGAGTGTGTGACAAAAACACTTGCCGGATATTGACGGTTGCGCATATTTTTTTAACAGCTTTTTGTTCAGAATGTATGAATGCAATATTGATATATCTCGCCCATTACCATATTGTGTACTCAAACACAGACACCACACACAGATCACACACATCCGCACACTCTCACCGTGCGTGTGCATGCGTGTGTGATTGTTTATGCGTGTGTATGTATATATCGATGTATATATATATGTACATATGTATGTATATATATATATGTGTGTGTGTACGTATTATATATATGTGTATATATATTATATAATATATATATATATTATATATTTATATATATATATATTATATGTGTGTGTGTGTATATATATGTATATTTATATATATATATAGTATAATATATATATATGTATATAATATATTGTATATATATATATAGAGACGTGTATGCCTATAGATAGATATATACACAGAAAAATATTTATATAGATATGTACACACACATAGACACACACGCACAACACGCGCGCATACACACATGTATAGATGCCTCTAGGGATAAGAGTTCTAATGCAGGACCAGCTAATCTACACTATAAAAAACATTGGTTACATGGTATATTTTGTGGTTTTATACTATTCATTTATTGTATCTGATACGACATCTATATGAAGGGTTTTCATATTTTAAATAGGTTAATAATATATGAATGCAAAATATATATTTGTTTGGAATGATGGTTACCCTCTTTTAATAAAATATAGATAACTATTTTGCAAAGTAAAATAAAGTTCTCAAATTGCATATCTATATTCGCTTCTGTTCTGTAATTGATATCCCCTGCCCACCTTTTCCGTTTCATATGCACACACAGACATATCCATATATATGCGTTTATAAAAATCCATTCATACTCATTACTACACAGAGACATTAAAAAAAATATGGTTGACATATACATACATATATATATATATTTCTTCACTCATTTTGGTCATAAATCCCGACCATAACAGGTCATTGACTTTAGTTATATTTTCTCATCGTATAGAGAAATATTACATACTGCAGCACCCGATGTAATCTATTCATATTTATGAACATACATACATACATACATCCTGCTGACAGGATTATCGTGGATGGCTTCACTTAACTTATCTTAGTGGAAATGTATTCGACTTAATTCTCTCGCTGTCACTCTCCTTTTGCACAAGTCCGCCAATAAAACAGGAAACCCTGGACGTTTCCGTATTTACAAATCGAAACCTCTTACGCGATTGTCTGCCATGAGTGTGCGCCGAATAATCTTAGTGGTTTCTTCGGTTACTATCAACGCTAGCACACCACCCTCTAAATACCCAATAATTCTAAGTCCCACTGACTGTCCAAATTGCAATAAAATTCTTCTCTTCATGCATCTGCATTTTTCATTACATGCCATGCTCTCTCTCACTGACTCCTTCTCACACTCTCTGTACATATATATATATATATATATATACACACACACCCCTATATATATATATATATATATATATATATATATATATATATATATATATATAAATATACATAAAATATATATATATTATATATATATATATATATATTATATATATATATATAATATATATATATGTATATGTATATATATATATATGTATATATATATATAT
>NW_021829926.1:15000-27500 GCF_006345805.1 Octopus sinensis | reverse complement strand
TTTCTAAAGAGTGAAACCGGTAAAGTAAATAAACATCTGTTAAAATTGCATTTTAAAACCTTCTTTCGTATATAATTCCACTCGTGCGGTACCCTACAACTCCACTTTGATATATATGTGTATATACATATATATATATATATATATATATAATATATATATATATATATTATAATGTATGTGTGTGTGGTGTGTGGTGTGTATGTGTAGTATATATATATATATATATATATATATATGCATACTACAGACATGCCCAGTCGTACCTTAACTTACATCAGTTATTAATTCTAGAACACTTGACACTTGTCTCGAAAATCGACTCAATACGAAGAACATTTTAAAAACGTAACTGCTTCATATGTCTCTTATTTGATTTACATCTGAAATATTTTGAAGTGAATTATAGAACATTTATACTTTTAAACATTTTCTCTCAGAACGAATAAAGGCAGAGACGTACGCCTTTTTATGTCTATGAAGGCATTTTTCCAGCATGGATGTCTGAAACCAAACAAGCAATGAATAAACTAAAATGATGTTTAACGTTACTTAATCATTTATATTATATATATATATTAAAAAAAAGCTCTCTCTTTTGTTTATGCCAGCCAAGTTCAGCCAGTGGATAAATATTTACCAACAAATTGAGAATTGTTTTAGCTATAAATTTTGGTCCAGCCGCAACACCTGTCACTTGAATTTCTGCTAATGTTTTCTAAAAACGGAGGAATCTATTAAATTACTGTTATATAATAGATATTTATGTACGCATGTACGTGCATGTGTAAACTCAGAGGCAGCAAGGAAATATAATCTCCTCACTCTTAAGCGTGTATGTGTGCGAATGTGTGTGTATAAACACACACGAACACATGTATAATATATATGATATAGATATAATAAACAAAGACCCATGGAGAGGGGCCAGAAAGAAATTTACTGATGTTAATCTGGCTAGCAAAAGATCTGATCGGCCACCCATCCTGGTATTCCTCAAAATCAGTCAAGATGTAATATTTTCTTAATCATCTGATAACATCATATATATATATATGCATATATATATATATATATATATATATATATATATCTATATATATGTGTGTGTGTGTGGTGTGTGTGTGTGTGTGTGTGTGTGTGTGTATGTATATTACATATATATAATGTATGTATGTATGTATGTATGTATACATACACACATTCATATTGATATGGATGTAGATACAGATATATATGCATGTACACATATACGTTATATCATGTGTCTTGCTATTTCCATCAGCTGCACACGTATATCAACTTCCGTACACAAGCGACGCCCATGGAAATTCTTAATAGCAAATATCTACGATCGTTGTTACTTAATTACTGTACACAGATTGATACCGTTGCGAGGTTGTGTATATGTATGTTGATATACATATACATATATATATGTACATATATATGCATATGTATATATACATATATATACATATATATATATATATATGCATATGTATATGTAGTATATATTATATACATATATATACATAAACATATATATACATATATACATATAAATATACATATATATACATACATATACATATGTATACATATAAATATATATATACATATACATATATACATACATATACATACATATATCCATATTTATATATATATACATATACATACACATATAGATATCCATATACATACATATATACATACGTATACACATATATATATGCATATATATACATACGTATATATATACACATATACATATATATATAATATATATATATACACAGCATATACATATATATATAATATATATGTGTACACAGTATATACATGTATATACATTGATAAATATACGCACGTATCAATGCAAGGACATATATTCTTAAATAAATATAAATACCGGACGTTATATCAGGAAGTCAGCTGCAGGAGAAACCATTAATAATGGCATACATGTGTGATAAAAGAATTTGGTAGCGGAACTTGGCTTAACGATTGATATTTTGCACTTTTGATTGGAAGATTGCTGTTTCGATTCCTGGACGGGCTATGTTGCATCCTTGCGCAAAATACTTCCTCCAATACACTTATCACACATAATTGAGCAATCCTACAACGACCCAGCGTCTTGTCCAGGTTACATGGAAATATATATGCACCACAGAATCCGAAAAAATGGGCTTAAGATTCTAAGGATCAAGAAGGACATTGGATCCTTTTCTATTTTGAGAAGATTTTGATAAATGATATATACCTCAAATATGTAATAATATGGAATTGAACCAGGAGCAATGTGCATGCTATTACTGATTGTCAGAGTGTACCTTGTAACTACAACAATTGCATCAAAGATCTTTTAAATTATGTCATGTCTATCTATCTAACGTTCTATCTGTCTGTCTATCTATTTGTCTATCTATATACCTGTTTATCTCTCTATCTGTCTACCTATCTCTCAATCTTTCTATCTATTTATCTGCTACATGTCTCTATATTTTTCTTTCTATCTATCTATCTATCTATCTATCTATCTATCTATCTATCTATCTATCTATCTATCTATCTATCTATCTATCTACGTATATGTCTCCCTATCTATCTATATATCTATCTACCTATATGTCTATCTTTCTACCTACCTACTTACCTACCTATCTATCTGTCTGACTCTCTCTCTCTCTCTTTCTTTCTCTTTCTGTATAAAATTATGTGAGAGAGAGAGTGAGTGTTGTGTGTGTGTGTACAGAGATAGTATGAGAGAAAGAAAAAGATCCTAATAGTGTTGTTAGTCACCTCACAATTTCTTAAATTGCAGAGCTTCCCTATCATCGAATATTTTGCCAATCAACAGCACTTTTGTATTCTAGTAGCGTATTTCAAAGAGTTATTCCAACTATCGACAATCCACGTATCTCAAAGGAAAAATCACACTTTAGTACAGCGCCTCATATCTCTGATACTACTGATGCTATGCAATCTGAGATATTGGACCTTATTCAAATAGCATTCATTAAGTGGATTGGCATTCGATACTTAACGGGCAGATTCCTGTTTCCCGCCCACGGGTATTTTCTCTTTCTTGTGTCTTTCCTATCATTACTTTTCTACAGGTCATAGGGGCGGGCTGGTCTCCTACCGCAGCCACTCAAGCTCCCGAACCACTCACATATATACGTTTCTTTAAACCTGGTACATCTAGGACATCCTGCACGCAATTCTTCGCTTTTACCAATGAACACAAACTCTTATTTTCGGATCATTTGCCTTCTGGAATCTTCTCCCCACTGATGTCTTTCCTTCAGCTGTTGACCTGCAGCATTTTAAAAAGAATATCAATCTCACCACTCTTCGAACGCCTGCAATGACCACAGGTGTTTGTCCTTCCTCCAGCTTCAGTACGCATAGGAAAGTCAGACACTTACAGTCAGTCTGTAAAAGTTTGTAAAAAATCATCATCATCATTGTTCGACCGTGGTCGAGACAATGGAATTTACAATGCTACGCCAGACTTCACGGTCCATCATAGCATTACGGAGGTCCTGTTGCTGGATGCCTGTATCCCTGGAGATTACATCAGGGTAGGAGAGTGTGCGCCCTCTGGTATTGCGATCAGATGGCTTCCAGGGGAGAAGAGTAGAACTTGCCTCGTTTTCAGCTCTACACCAATGTCCAGCAAACTGGACTCTCGTACCTTTCACAAGAGATGACACAGGTGGTAGTTTCCCATATATTTGCATTTTGGTTGGATGACGCTTCCACAAGAGATTTTGAGCTCTCATAAGGAGGCGAGTGTAGGTTCCATCCAACCACCTCTCAAGCTTCTTTGATAACGTCCAGGTTTCTGAACCATATAGTAGAATTGGTTCGACTGTGGCTTTGAAGATTTCAAGTTTGAAGTCTCTACTTAGATTTGATGACCAGATGACCTTACTATATTGTAAAATATAGTAATCTCTACGGTACTCTAAAACAAGGGCTATAACATGGTACTTAAATTTCAACCCAGAAATTACCCAATTTGTTTGACTCCTCCGAATATCCCAAATAAACGGCAGTAATGTCAGCGAACTTCCTGAATCATATAATGTGGGGTTCATTAATGAACACCGTTAGAATTAAGACGAGGAACATGAGTGTGAGGAAACTGAGGTACAAGGCAGAGTACAAGATAAATAAAGAACTCGATAATATCGTTAGAATTTTACAAGTAACCGGAGATGGAAACAGATGCAGACTTCAATGCAGAGATGACATTGCAAGTCAGAAATGACTAGTTGAAAATATATATTAATCGGAATTAACATTCATTTTATAATATTTAAAAACGACTCTCTGTAAAATCATATAATTATATATTGTTTATGCTGATGTAAGTCAATAAAAAAACATGATATAAAAACTATGAGAAAGTCAATTATTTCTTCTTCGTTCATGACGATTTTCCTGCGGTCTTTTCTTTTTCTGTAATGCGTACCAGAAAATTTAACATTATGTCTAGATATAGATCTTCCGTGTATGTCTATTTTCGTATACTGCGGACTAATTTCAACATACATCATCCGCACTAATCGGACATATTTCTTTTGAATGAATTACCGAAAAATTAATACAACTTTTGGATCTTTTCGGTTTGAACGGCAGTTTTTTCTAGCGGTGTCATATGAAATTGTCACCCATAATTATCACCCTAGTATCGATCTATTGCATTTTAATCTGTTTTAGGGTTAGGGTTAGGGTTAGGGTTAGGGTTGGAGGGAAGGATATCTTTTTTTCTTCACAAATTTAAATAAACCCAATCTGTTTCTTAAACGAGGGACATATTCATACGGCACAGAATGTTTTTTACCTCAATGGACGTAATTGATTGGTTGAAATTGCAGGAATTGAAGAAAAGAAACAACAAATATCTTACAAACTACAGAATTTTCTCAATAAAGCCAAGAGAAAAAGATGTTTTATAAACACATTCTACCAGTATACGAAGTTTAAAACTTTTTAGTTACCTAGAAATTATGTTAAAAACTGCCGTTCAAAACGAAAAGATCCTGATTTTTAAATATCTTCAAAATTCCCTATGTTTACAATTTAAATGCATATACCGAATTTCTCAATAAATTGCGAAAAAGAAAATAAAAAACAAATAGCGGGAGAAAAAGTAAAATAATTTGATACATCCCGTATTTTAATTTAAGGCGCTATATGTTTACGGTTATGTTTAGTACCTATTGGCTTATATTTAATACTTCTCAAGCAATTTTAACGCTATGTAGTCACTGGAAAGGGATCTCAGATTGTATATCCGGTATTACTGAAGCGAATCCACACATGTCCATTCATTTAATTCCTTTACCCTTTGTTTAGTTCAATGCTACTCTTTCTTTCTTTTCTGATAATCTAACTTTTCAATACAGTGTAAAGTTGAGATTCTGACACATCATCTCTTTGGCTGGTTAATTCATTAGACGTCAATCAATGAGCTAGTTACACACATCGTCTACAAAGATAAATTTCAACAATTTCGGCATTCACTACTTTTTGCTCAATGACCGGTCAACAAATATAAACTAGAGCTTCAGCAACACCCTTCACTTTATTTATTTTTGTACTACTTCTCTTCCTCCTTCTCCTTCTTCTTCTTCTTTTCTTCTTCTTCTTCTTTTCTTCTTCTTCTTCTTTTCTTCTTCTTCTTCTTTTCTACTTCTTCTTCTTCGGCTTCTTCTTCTTCTTCTTCTTCTTCGTCTTCTATTTCTTCTTCTTCTTCTTCTTCTTTTTCTTCTTTTCCTCTTCTATTTTTTCTTCTTCTTCTTTTCTTCTTCTTCTTCTTCTTCTTCTTCTTTTCCTCTTCTATTTTTTCTTCTTCTTCTTTTCTTCTTCTTCTTCTTCTTCTTCTTCTTCTCTTCTCTTATTATTATTATTATTATTATTATTATTATTATCATTATTATTATTCTTTCACATAATTGATTTTTATTTGTGTTTCATTTATAGTTCATTTTTCTTTCCATTTTGTTTTATTTTTTTTCCTTCATCTCTAATAATATCCAACAAATTACATTTAAGCTCACGTTAAATAGAGAATACAGCTAAAAATGCCTGAACCATATCGCAAGCCTAAATAAAGCTTTCTCATTGGTTACAGCGTTGCTTGTGGTTCAGCGGGAGCCATGTTTAATAATTACATCTCCATACTTATTATTATTAAACTGGCAGAATATACTTCAAAATCATTTCCTCATTTACTCAAACTCTCATGTTCTGAAACTTTACTGACTTCTTTGTCAAACTCAATGTTTATATTTTCTCCGTTCCGCTCTCTTTACGCTTATTTATATTTTCCAAATGAATTAGTTTGTTGTGGCTATGTTTGATAACCACATATACGGTTTAAGTCTTTTTACATCTCCGTGCGCTCCGTGCGTTAACATATATTTTATTTCATCATCGCTTCTTGTAACTTGTCTGCATCCCCTATCTTTTCATTTGCGATCTTTCTAAATCATCTGTTTAATTTACTTTCCTTCTCCCCGGGTTGACATCTTACGGGGGTATTCCTTATACATTGTTCAGCACCCTATGTTTTTTTTACATTTTTATCTTATTAAATATTGATTCTTTCTTCGGCACAGAAATACCTTAAATGTAAACAAACGCCATCGCTTTTTGCAAAGAATTCATTCTGCAATCATGAATGTAATAAAGTATTAGAACTACAGAATTCTTCTCAGTCCTTCAGAAAACACATTCACACACCCGTACATACACGTACGTACATACATACACGTACGTACATACATACACACCACACACAAATGCACACATACATACATAAGTACACAAAAACATATACAGTTGACGTCACAAGAATTTTCTTAACTTCTAGGAGAGCATAACGTATTTGATTTTGGAATAGTATATTTCGAAGCACACACATAAAGCTATAAGCAAATACGTGTAAATACTGAGTTGAAACACATTTTCAATAGAAAGACAGCCTCCTTCTTTTTCTATCCAAGAGGGATTTTCAGCTCAATTTCTACAGTCTGTCGTTATCAGCTTTATGTGTGTGTGCTTCGAGATATATTCGAACATGCATATATAAACTAGACCGATCCAGTCTAGGCCTGGATACTCTACTAACAAGTGATATTCTACTATCCCCATTGATCACCACTTTACAATATGTGTAAGGCCTTATTTAACTATTTATTAGGCATTTTGGTACAAAAACCAAAAAAGAAACTGGAAACTGGAGTTAGTATAAAAATAGCTAGATACTTCTGAAAACTAATTACAAGAAAGAATTCTTTGAAAATTTAAATAATTCTATTTTAAACAAAGAAAATATAAAGCGATTGCACATGTAGTGACAAAAGCCACCTCTATATCGTTATAGTACAGTATATTTATGTCAGATCAATTTTGCTACTAAATATCAGCTACTTAAAATACATGTATCCTATTGATTGCTCCATTTCCGAATAGTTCTATACACTATGAATCGCTAAAAATGTTCACCGTGCTTCTATCTACAACGTGGTCACAGATGTATTCCCCTATATCACATCTATTATCTTTGTAACCTTATCGTAAATGTAAGCTAAATTTTATAACAGCTTATAAATATATACTCTTTTACTCTTTTACTTGTTTCAGTCATTTGACTGAGGCCATGCTGGAGCACCGCCTTTAGTCGAGCAAATCGACCCCAGGACTTATTCTTTGTAAGCCTAGTACTTATTCTATCGGTTCTCTTTTTGCCGAACCGCTAAGTTACGGGGACATAAACACACCAGCATCGGTTGTCAAGCGATGTTATGGGGAACAAATACAACACACAAACATACACACACACATATATATATATATATATAATATATATATATATATATAAAACATTATTGGTGAATTGAAGAAATGGAGCTGAACGCAGATTGAACAGAAATCGTTTTATTTCATTCTACACGTGTTTCGAAAGGCACAAATTACCAAAATCCGATTGAATAATGGGACCATATTGTGTCTTTCTCTTCAGGAAGAAAAAAGGAAATCCGTTGGAAAACAAAAACAGAACAGATGCGGAGCAAAAACAAATCGATTTGTTTTTGCTCCGCATCTGTTCTGTTTTTGTTTTTCCAACGGATTTCTTTTTTCTTCCTGAAGAGAAAGACACAATATGGTCCCATTATTCAATCGGATTTTGGTATTTGTGCCTTTCGAAACACGTGTAGAATGAAATAAAACGATTTCTGTTCAATCTGCGTTCAGCTCCATTTCTTCAATTCACCAATAATGTTTTAATTTCAATTATCCGCACCAACGCACGGTTGCTACGCCAGATGGTTGTACCTCCAACCGTGCTGTTTACTGCTGTGATTTTTGCTACTAAGGTATCGGTTAAACTTTTGATTAATCTACTACAAGATTATTCATCTTTCTATTTCACATAATATATATATATATATATATAAATAGTTATATATATATATATATATACACATATATACGACGGGCTTCTTTCAGTTTCCGTCTACCAAATCCACTCACAAGGTCGACCCGAGGCTATAGTAGAAGACACTTGCCCAAGGTGCCACGCAGTGGGACTGAACCCGGAAGCATGTGGTTGGTAAGCAAGCTACTTACCACACAGCCTCTCCTACGCCTGTTAATATCGTAAATAAATATGTTAATATTGTAAATAAAAGTAGGAATTTAATATAACATAGTGTTCCTTCGCGAGCCATGAGCAAATAAGGTCGGTCTCCGGATTCCGTGTGGTGTATATATTTTTCGGCTGGACAGGATGCTGATCTGTCGAAGGATTACTTACTCATTTTTACCTGCTGAATGGACTGGAGCAACGCCAAAATGAAATGTTTTGGTCAAGGACACAACTCTTCACCCAGTACACGAATGGAACCCACGATTTTACGATCATCACTGCAATAGCCTAACCACTAGGGCACGCACCTAATCCCCTACACAAACATACGTATGCATGTATGTTCTTTTTTATGTATCTATGCATATAAAGTAGAGTATATCTTTATATATAAAAGTGAGGTTGTGTGCTGTCTGTCTCCTACGATTTAGATTCCTAACTACTCCCACATTTTGTGGTGCAGTTTAACCAAAACCGGGTATCTTATAGCCGTGATTCATATCGAGCCCTTCTGCGTATTAGCGCGCGTCTACGATGAGTCTACGATTTAAAAAAAAAATTACCATCAATTTTTCCCATTTTTAATGCATTTTTGGCATATATAAGGGAAGTAACTCTCTAAAAATTTATTATTAAATCTCAGAACGTAAAAAGCTACAGTAACACCCCACCCCCTTTGTGGTTAGCCATATTGAGATGGCTATTATACTTTACATCTCTAAAAATGCTTATATAGTTATTTCCCTTACAAACCCGAGCAACGCCGGGCGATACTGCTAGTATAATATATGCAAGAATGTGTTTTTACGTATGTTCATCAGTTTGTTTTAACGGACATAACCAAGACCTCACCGAAACATGTTTGTGAGCATAGATCTATCAATCTACTGATATAACAATAAATTTATAAGCCCTTATTATTCATGATATACAAAAGCCATCGCTATGTTTGACATGCGTTTAGAAACTTGTTTCCAGCCTCAAATATCCAACTTTCTTTCGATAACAAAACGTAAAAGAAAGAAAGAAAAATGCTACGCAAATATGAATTGGGATAAGAGAGTGACTAATCGTTAAATCATATCTTCTTCCGATTCTAAGATTATTTTTATAATCTTTCCTTGTCACTCGTCTCCTATTGATATGATGTAATCAAGATGTGATAGCTATTCTCAACATCAGATTTTAACAGGCTTTAGGAAGAAAAAAAAAAGAAGCTAAATGTATTTCGAAGTGGTGTCTTTGTCATTATTTCAAACGAAATTATAATGAACAAGCAGATGATTTTTATAGCATGCACATATATGGATAAACACACAGATACATACACATGCATAGCCAGATACACACACACACACACATACACATACATACTCACACACACCCCACACACATATAGCAACACCTTCTACAGACACCCCTCCATGAACTCACAGAATCACTGAATATATATTGCATTATATGAATGTATATATGTGTGTGTGCGTGTGCGTGTGTGTGTGTGCGTGTGCATGTGTGTGCGTGCGTGTGCGTGTGTGCGTGCATGCGTTTGCATGTGTGTGCGTGCGTGTGCGTGTGCGTGTGTGTGTGTGCGTGTGCATGTTTGTGTGTGTGTGTGTGCGTGTGCGTATGTGTGTGTGCGCACAAATATCGGTACATACACTCATATAAGCGTACAAGGTTTTATACATATACATACCCATCTATGTTCATGTGTATATGCAAGTGTGCATATGTGTGTCTGTGCATGTGTGTACCCATGTATGTGTGTGTACGTGTGCGTGTATGCGTGTGTGTTGGCTTTCTTTGTGGTTTGCTTTTTATAGAATATCGCATGAAAACCACTTGTCTTCATAATGGTTTTAGAATTGAAAGTAATCATATTCTCGCATGTTCTAATCAAACCGGCATAGATCATTTAATTAAATTAAATGATGTGGTGGAAATGGCGGTAGCTCACCACCTTTCTCACTGTCTTTTCTCTTCCTGTCAACTCTGTTAGTTGGGGCACGTTAACACCAAGAGATGTCGAATCCCGAAGCATCATGTGGTATCGGGCTTCTTGAATCTTTCAATTCCTTCGCAACCGAAGATTACCACGGCTAAAGTTCTCCTATTGCACTATACAGCACAATAACTCAAAAGGATGGAGGTCCGTCAGACTACTCACGTAACTTCCGAGTCTTTCCAGTATTGCTTACGTTTTTTCCATACACTGGGAGTTGCTGTAACAGCTCAGGCAAGGGACCAAGTTCCTAAGAATAAACATAAACTTTCCGCTAACTCTTTTGCCAATGAAAGTTAGTCCTTGTCTCAACTTAGCCTCAATCTCAAGAGCCTTCATGCCATGATATTGGACTACTATGTAGAAATATCCAATGCTCTTCATTTTCTATGTTCTTCTTATTTTCTCGTAGGTGAATTACCTTTCACTCCACTTTCAAAGCAAGACTTTAAGCCTGAAACCTTATTATAAATATTTTCCCCCTTCCTTTGGCTTTGGTATGTAGTCAGCTGTATTACAATAGCTCACATGCGTGATCGACGAGGGGTTTTGTTTCTCAGCTTGTTTTCACTGTAGCAGGGATGTCCTCAGTAAACTCTCATGTTAGTAGGTCAACCTGGTGTTTTTCATACTTATGGTTGATCCTATGTATATGACTGTAGAGTTGTGTAATAGATTAAGGACAGTGCATTTGTAAATTACATTATTATTCTGCAATAGATTTGTAACGGGCAGGTGGTTCCACACGGCAATTACAGTTTGGTGAATTTTGGGGAATGTGTTCAGGAATAGCGGAGGTAATAGCGTCAGAGGAGAGGTTAGAGAAGGGGATAGAAGATTTTAGATTATTAGTATTATTAACGTTATCATTAACATTGTTGTTATTATTACTATTAAGGGTGGTAGAGATTGTGATGGTGTTCCGGACAGTGTCAGTAGGATGGGTTGAGCTGTGGTTATGGTCTAATGTAAGGGTATCTGTGCTGGAGCTGTGTGTGTGTTGAGTGTTCGTATGACTAGAGTTGTAATTATGTGAGTTTTGAGAGCAAAGAGAAAGCTTTTGCTTATTAGAGGCTGCTACAATAGATTCGAAGTTGGGTGGGGTAGAAGATAGTTTCAGAGTGGATCAATTAAAGATAGAATGATATTTATGTTGCCGAGGGAAGTTAGAGTCTAGTATTTTAAAGAAGGATTTAGCTAAGTTCTTAACGTTAAGTGAGCATGGGGGTGCGTACCACAGAATAGAGCGTCTGCTGCTTTTTTAGGGGATCTGGGAGCAGCACTATGTAAGTTTTTCGATAAAGGAGTGCTATCTATATTGTTGGAGAATATATGAGTGGTGAGGCCTGTTGCTGCTTTCGTTTTTCACATAGTGTTAAATGAAAGTGTGTGTGGGGGGGTAGTCTAGGTAGCCTATGTTTAAATCCTTCCAGAGTTCCATCGACGAATGTGTGTGGTTGGTTGCGATTATGATGGTTGGTGCGTGTTTGAGATGTGATTTGTGATATGTATTTTTTGAGCCTGGTGTTATGGATGTATTCTATTTGTTGGGAAAAGCTGCTAGTGGCGAGTGTTTGATAATAATATGGTGCGGGATTATTGAAAATTTACTCAGTGGAAGAGAGGTCGGATGTGCGGGTTGAGATGCCCTTAATTATGTTATCGAAAGTGGATTTGTGGTAACTGGAGTGAATGTTAAGCTATTTAAGATATTGGTTAGGTTTGTGGTACGGAGAGTATTGGGAGATTGATAAGTTTAAAGTTGCGTCAAGAAGGTTAGCAGTTTTGTGAGCGTTTTCGAGTGTGATAGATAGGTTTAGA
>NW_021829926.1:0-10000 GCF_006345805.1 Octopus sinensis | reverse complement strand
CAGTGGAGTAAGAAGAGAATGAAGGAGATTTTTTGTGTGGTGGAGGAAAAAAACGTGATTTCATGTTCTATCACGGCATTTGTTTTATATAATAGCGTGTCAGTGTTGAAAAGAAATAAGACACAGTAATTAAATAGACATATGGAATGGAATGAAACGCACGTACACAAACTCACACACACAAGCAAACAAATATACACGCACGCACAAATATACACACACGAACGCACACGCATACACATACTCGAACGCGCACGTACACATACACACACACACATATCTGCACACAACTTGTACAAACATACAATTCCTGCTAATTTTTGCACAAAGTTAGCAATTTTAGTAAAAAAGGGTCCATGTCAGCTGCATCGACCTCACTACATGACTGGTTCTTTATTTTACCGGCACCGAAGTCATAGAAACCAAATTCGACCTCGGTGGGATTTGATCTTACAACGTCAAAGCCGGAAGAAATGCCGCCTAAGCATTTTGTCCATCTCACCACCCAGAAAATATGGAGGACCTGAAATTATGGAGGAGGTAGTTAGCAGATTGCATTGACCCTCAGAGATGAACTGGGAATCATTTTAGCGACCCCGAAAGGATGCTGCATAATGTCGATCTCAGCGGTATTTGAACTCAGAAACTAAAACCAGAAGAGATGCAGTAAAGAATTCTGTCTAGCACAATAACGATTCTTATTTGTTTATTGCCCGCAAGGGGCTAAACATAGAGGAGACAAATAAGGACAGACAAACGGATTAAGTCGATTATATCGACCCCAATGTGTAACTGGTACTTATTTAATCGACCCCCCAAAGGATGAAAAGCAAAGTAGACCTCGGCGGAATTTGAATTCAGAACGTAGCGGCAGAGGAAATACCGCGAAGCATTTCGCCCAGCGTGCTAACGTTTTTTTATTTCTTTATTGCCCACAACGAGCTAAACATAGAGGGGACAAACAAGGACAGACAAAGGGATTAAGTCGATTACATCGACCCCAGTGCGTAACTGCTACTTAATTTATCGACCCCGAAAGGATGAAAGGTAAAGTCGACCTCGGCAGAATTTGAACTCACAACGTAACGGCAGACGAAATGCCACAAAGTATTTCGCCCGGCCTGCTAACGTTTCTGTTAGGTGGCCGCGTTGGCACAATAACGATTCTATCGGTTCGCCGCCTTTATGACGCTAAGTTAAGATTTCAAAGTTTAGTACATTCTAGGGGAAGCGGTTAAGTCGATTATATTACTGGTACTTTATTTTATCGGTCCCGAAACCTAGAACGTAAGGAGCCGAAAAACAATACTGATAGCAGCATTGCTCGACGTGTTTAAAATTCTCTCATCTCACCGCTTTAATAAGACACTATATGGAATGAAACACACAGACACATATGCACACAAACACATACATGCGCCTGCACAACATACATGCAAGCTAGACATATAATTAATAAAAAGTACATTCACTGTACACAGATTAAATCCAAGACGGTGAATTGATGGAACTGGTAGGGTGCCAAATACGAAGTATTTCAGTGTCCGACCCGTCTCTTCGCTTTCAAACAGCAATGCTTCCGACGACGTCGTGTCAAGGGGTATCGACTGTCCAACAATAGCAACAGTCAAACTAAATTTACGCAGTCGCTATAGCAACAATAGCAACAATACTATTAAGCAATACAGTAAATATAAAAGACAGCACTAGCAACATAAGCCAAGATGGGAGTTTCTTCTTACATGTGGATTTTTGATTTCCTGGAAATTGCAGCTAAACGTCTGAATGGTTTGTCCACATTACTTCGTAATTTGCATAGGACCGGTTTGTCGGTTTATCTGCTGTACACACACGCACGCACACACACACACACGCACACACACACACACACACACACACCACACGCACACATACACACAAACACACACACACACACACACACACACACACACACATATATATATATATATATATATATAGAGAGAGAGAGAGAGAGAGAAAGAGAGGGAAAGTTTACGAAAAAAAACAAAAGACGAAGACAGGTGGTGCACAAAACAAACACATGTATTAGTATAACGCTCACGAATAGAAAAAGTCTTTTACGTTTCGAGCCTACGCTCTTCTACAGAAAGGGACACAGAAAAACAAAGAGAGAAAAAATGTGTGTAGTGGCTAACGATCTGTCATGGCGATCTAAATATATATATGCGTATGTGTCTATATATATATATATATATATATATATATATAGCGAGCTTCTTTCAGTTTCTGTCTACCATATCCACCCACATGCTTTTGGTCGGCCCGAGGCTATAGTAGAAGAGACTTGCCCACGGTGACATACTGTAGGACTGAACCCGGAACCATGTGGCTGAGAAGCAAGCTTTTTACCACACAGCCACGCCTGCGCCTGTCCAGCATTGTATAATATCGTCTTGAACATACCGTGTCCAAACTTATAACAGAAATACCAGATGGTCGTGGTTGCAATAACTTTGATCAAAGGCTTTTTTCACTTATTACTGACCTGGGGCTAAACAAAAACAACGTTGATAAGTTTAACAATAATGTTCTCAATATGATAACTATGGGAGAACGCGGTGAGCTGGTGGAATTGCTACCGCACGGTTAAAATACTCAGAGGCATTTCGTCCGACTTTACGTTTATACAATAGTCTGGGGCGGGTGGGTCCACCCCCCCTTATCGTCGACTTCATCATCGTCATCGTCATCGTCATCATGATCATGATCATCCTCATAATCACCATCATCATCACGGTCGCTATCATCACTAACATCATCGTCATTATCATCAGCATCAGCATCACTATCATCAAGAACATCATCACCCTCATTTTTCCTCCTCCTCCTACACCTCCTCAACATCATCATCATTATCACAAACATCATCACTATCTTCAGCAACAACAACAACAGCAACAACCTTCATCACCACCAACCAAAAGAGCGACAACACCAAAACCATTCGAGACAGCAATAACAACACAACACCGATCACGTAATCGATAAATTAGCACGATTTATACACATGCGAGGTCAATTGAGCGTCAAGTGGAGGGGAAATTGTCAACAGTTGCAAACACCTGCATAAATACCACGTCTTTTATATTACTCGGTTATTGCTCGTTCCAGCCAATTGGATGTTGGTGGCTTGCTGTGGCATCGTCATCAATTGAAATTAATCCGCCAACGGTAATTATACAAATGCATGCACATATGTATAATTATACATTATATATATATGTATGTATGTATGTATGTATGTATGTATGTATGTATGTATGTATGTATGTATAGTTATGTATTTATGCAGCGGGGAGTACGGATGAGTCGTAATTACTCGTCTACTGGCTGGGATGATTGACGGGTCGGTAGCGCTGAAAGGCCATATCACTGCATGCATGAGAGTCTATAATTATGAGGAATTGTGTTTCTGTATATTCATGCGTATTTGTGGGTATATGTGTACATTATATATATATATATAATATATATATATATATATATATATATATATATATATATATATGTATAGGATATATGCCCGCGTCTATGTATATAGATATGTTTATATATGCACAGATGGATATATGCAGAGACATGCTTACATGTATGTATATATGTAAATATATATCTACAAGGAAAAGAAACATGTATGCATGAATATGAATATATATATATACACACACACACACACACACACATATATATATATATATATATATATATATATATATATATACATACATAGAAGTATATTTATACATTTATAGTGTCTAAATGCGTTTTAGAACCTGATGACGTGCAAACATGTCATCAACACCTATTTCTTATATCGGGATTTTCATATGTATGTATGTATGTATGTATGTATGTATGTACGTATATGTTAGACCTAACGTTATAGGTGCAGGAGTCGCTGTGTGGTTAGTGGCTTGCTTTCCAACATCATGGTTCCGGGTTCAGTCCTATCGCGTGGCACCTTGGGCAAGTATCTTCTACTATAGTCTAGGGCTGAACAAAGCCTTGTTAGTAGATTTGGTAGATGGAAGGTGAAAGAAGCCCGTTGTATATATATATGTGTGTGTGTTGTGTGTGTGTGTGTCTGTTTGTCCCCTCGCTCCAACATCGCTTGACAACGGGTACTGGTGTGCTTACACCACCGCAACTTAGCGGTTCGGCACAAGAGTCCGATAGAATAAGTACTAGACTTACAAAGAAGTCCTCGGGTCGATTTGCTCGTCTAAAGGTGGTGCTTCAGCATGGCAGCAGTCAAATGACTGAAACAAGTAAAAGAATAAAGGAATAAAAAATATATACATAGAAATATATATATATATATTCTGTGTGTGTATATGTATGTATGTTTGTTTTTTATCTGCAAGTCTATTTCCGTGCCATTGTTTGAACGTGTCTGTCTGTCTATTAGCCTGTGTATATTTGCGTTTGCGGATGCGTGTGTAATATGTCTATGAGGAACATCCTGTCCTGAGCAATACGAAAGCAATATATGCCTGATTCCACCGGTGATTACCGAAATGTATACAGCTGCACATACGTCAGAATATGCATAATTTAAAAGCATCAACTCTTTAGGTGAATGTGCGTGTGTGTGTGTGTGTGTGTGTGTGTGTGTGTGTGTGTGTGTGTGTGTGTGCGTGCGTGCGTGTGTGTGTGTGTTTGTGTGCCTCTGTGTTTTACATGTAGGTGTGTGAGGAGACAATAGTTCATGATACCTGGCGGAAAATACCGACGCTTACAAATACCGCTGCATTGAAAAGTACATGAGCACACACGCACAAACACACCCACACACACACATATACACACACAGGTTCATATATACACAGTCTACATACATATACATATGTACAACGCCTAATATGTTGTGTTAGGGATTCCCTTATTGAAGAATAGATTCAATATACTTCAAAGCAGGTGGTAGACTATATTTAATATGTGAAATGTATCGGAGAAGATAGGAAATTTGTATAAATCGATTTGCATTTATACTGGTGAGGTCTGAACCATTTCTGACTCTCGCATATATATAAAAGTATAATTTTGTCTGTACATACTTGAAAACAAACATATATAGAAACAAACTCACCACATAAGTGCCAACACAGCACATACTTTCACACACATCTATGCATATGTAGATGTGTATGCTTATATATATATATATAATATATATATATATATATATATATATATATATATTATCATTATTGTTGTTATTATTATTATTATTATTATTATTATTATATTATTATTATATTATTATTATTATTATTATCATTATCATTATTATTATTATATTATTATTATTATTATTATTATTATTATTATTATTATTATAATTCTTGTTGTTGTTGTTATTCATGTCATTGCCTGGAATCGAACTCGGAATCTTGGATAATAATAATAATAATAATAATAATAATAATAATAATAATAATAATAATAATAATAATAATAAGATTAATAATAATAATAACAACAACAACATCGAAAAATACCTTAGGAATGAGAACCTAGGTTTGAAATTTCTCCAAGACACCTGATGAAGGCTGGAGGGTATATCACCCGAAACGTTGTGTTAGCAACAAACAAGATAATGACAAATATCCGTCAAATGTAAATAATGTAAATAATGTAGATAATTCCTCATCTCTTAAATATAGAAATGTAAGTTATTTAATCACTATTAAATATGATTTAAAGTTATTTCCATGTTTTTTTAGTTATGAAAGAAATTTGTCGTGATATTAGGATTTCTCTTTTGCTAAATAAAAGTTTATCATATTATTTCTCTGTCATTAATGACTTTATACACTCCTTATATTTTTTCTTGTATATTACTCTATATTCAACATGCTTTGTACAATGATACATTAAGGAGCATTTATTATGAGTCCTAACGGATTTCTTGAATCCAGAAATTGTGATTAAATATATGTGCGTGTGCATATGTGTGTATATGTATGCATGTATGTATGTATATGTATAAATAAAAGATATATATATATATATATGAAAGAATGGAGTTGAACGACGAATTAACAAAATTCCTTTATTGTTTCGAAGGCTGCATATTCCTAATTGCGAAGGAATAAGGAGTATATTATGCCGCTTTCTCATCAGGAAAAGCAAGGAACTTATGTCAACATCAAGATGCACAAAAACTTTTCGATGACTGCTCACACGGAGCCCATAGTGATAATGAGTGTTTCTTTAAAAATTCCTTTATAAGGAGTGACGTCAAAATGGTTGGATGTATATGTATATATGTATATATATATATATACATATATATATATATATATCACCCAACCCTTGAAACTAAACACTACATTTAAGCACATGCATCCTAATCCTCCAAAGAAGTTTTTCCAAGGACTATTACTGAACTCTAAAAGCATAAAGAATCTACAATGGATTGGTATACTTATTTATTAATTTTTGTATATATGTATTATTTTTTTTTGAAAAAAACATTGTAAATTTATTTTTTCCCCTTCCTCAATTTGAAAATAATTTCTTTTCTCCTTCCAAATCTTGAAAATTTGCCTTGCAATAAAAACCGACATAATTTATTATTTTTTCTTTTTTAATTTTCCATACACCCATTTCTATCGAAATTTACTTTCAATTTAGCACGCTGCCTTACTATAATTTTTCCTCTCCTATATATATATATATATGTATGTATGTATACACAACACATATACCTATGTGTGTCTGTGTATATATGTGTGCAACTTGTCTGCTGTTAGCTTGTCTTTATATGTATGTATGTATGTATGTATGTATAAACTCATACACATGAACATCTCACAAACATCTCCATTCCGACCAAATCAACCGGCCAAGGAATGCTTATGTACTCTATTATAATCAGTACCATCATAAGCACCACCTCCAACTTAACAACCACCACCACCACACCACCACCACCAACACCTCCACCACCACAATCATTACCAATAACTACGACAGCAACGATAACAGCACTATCAAGCCTTAATGCCTGGTGGACATCTGCAGACTTCCTGTTAGTCAGTTGCGAGTTAGCTGCAGGTGTATCAATATCAAATGCCCTTCTCCTTCCAAGCCTGCCATGTTATACACGACATATTTTTAATTTCCATTGAACACGAAACTCGATCGAAGTCTTCTACTACTCCCTTCCCAAACCCGTAACAATTTAGACCACGTTCACTATTCACATACACTTAACCATTTCCCTACATACACGTAGAATCCATGATAACTTAACTCCAGCATTTCTCTGGTTTTATAGTTTCTGCCTCTATTCTACACTGAAACGTAGTTTTCCCTTTAAGTCCTTTCCTCTTTAGAAACGATAGATAGAAAGAGGGATAGACAGATACATACATAAAAGCGTAAATACCTATACATATAGATACATACGTAATACATATATACATACACATGAAGGCGGTGACATGGCAGAAGCGTTAGCATGTCGGGTGAAATACTTAGCGGTATTTCGTCTGTCGCTATATTCTGAGTTCAAGTTCCGCCGAGGTCGACTTTGCCTTTCACCCTTTCGGGGTCGATTAAATAAGTACCAGTTACGCACTGGGGTCGATGTAATCGACTTAATACCTATGTCTGTCCTTGTTTGTCCCCTCTATGTTTAGCCCCTTGTGGGTAATAAAGAAATAGGTATTTCGTCTGTCGCTATGTTCTGAGTTCAAATTCCGCCGAGGTCGACTTTGCTTTTCATCCTTTCGGGGTCGATTAAATAAGTACCAGTTACGCACTGGGGTCAATATAATCGACGTAATCCGTTTATCTGTCCTTGTTTGTCCCCTCTATGTTTAGCCCCTCGTGGGCAATAAAGAATTACATATATACACACACAACGCACATATATATATCCTTTTATCCTTCGAAACGTTTAGTAGATGAAACCTTAGCGACTGAAGAAGGGGATTTTTCGTTGCTTATTGTCCTGTTCTCTCTCTTTTTTTTTTTGCTTGTCTTGTTCCTTGGTTTGTGTCTATGTGTTTCGTCCGTCTCTATGGGTTTCGACGTCTTTTTTGGTGTCCTGTACACATATATGCGTGTATATGTACATGTAGAGGTGGTACGTACATATATGTTTATATATATGCATATGTTCTATTTTATTAACATATATAGAATATATATATATAGTACAAGATTTTAAATAAGGTTGAAACATTGAATATTAATTTGATTAATATCAATTTAAAACCAGAGGCCTAGCATATTGAAAAATCTGGAGATTAAAAAATATATAAATTACATGCATATAAGAGGGATGACCACTAAGTGGACATCCATTATGCTAGAGATAGACCCCATATGGTGTGACCACTAAGAAAATATTGTTCTCAAGAAAATTCAGCAAACGTCAGAACGTAAGCCAGCAAGACAAATGAAAAGATACAAAATATAAAGATTAATCACATTTGTCTTGCTGGCTTACGTTCTAACGTTTGTTGAATTTTCTTGAGAACAATCTTTTCTTAGCGGTCAGACCATATGGGCGTCTACCTCTAGCGTAATGGATGTCCACTTAGTGGCCATTTCATTTATATTTATGTACAAGCATATGTATATGTGTATATATACCAATTTCATTATATTTACAGAGACGGCGAGCTGGCAGAATCGTTAGCACCCGGGGTGAAATGCTTTGCGGTATTTCGTCTATCTTCTCGTTCTGAGTTCAAATGCTGCCGGAGGTCAACTATGTCTTTCATCCATTTGGAGTCGATAAATTAAGTAATCAACTTACCCGCTTCCCCAAAATTTCAGGCCTTGTACTTATAGCAGAAAGGAATATCTATATATTTATCTCTCTACCACCCCGTCTGACTGTCTCTCTCTCTCTCTCTCTCTCTCTCTCTCTCTCTCTCTTTCTCCTGTATCTATCTATATATCTAAATATATATGTATATATATTCTAAAGCATTATATTACTGCTTATGAACCACTCAGTTCGGCCACGTGGTACGGGACAAACACAGACACAAAGACACACGCCCATATATGCATGTAAGACTTCAAACTCACCTTACCCTAATTAAATTATTATAAATAGCTTGTGATAGTCCCCCTGCCTTAGTTTTTGTTGTCCTCCTCCCCTAATATATACCTGCTAACACATAGCCCTAATACGGATTCCTAGCTCCATCCTCGGCTGTGAACTTTGCACCTGACGGATGACCAATTATAGCACTTAGCGTCCCTATTCGTTGACATCACCAGTGAACTAAAATCTCATATTCTTTATATATATATAGTTCTAATTTATAGAAAAATAAAGAGAACAAAAGCGAAGATAAATATAGGAACGACAAGCATGTGCATTAGTTGACGCTCGGGCAAAAAGCAAAACGTCTTTTACGTTTCGAGCCTATGCTCTTAAACGGAAAGGAATAAGTGGAACTAGACAGAAAGAGAATGAAAGAAATGTATAGAGTTCAGCGGTCTAACATGATGACACACCACAACGGACTGGCTTCTTTGAGTTGTCTAATCGACTCACTTTGGTCGTACGTAGCTATACTAGAAGAAACTTGCCCCGTGTGTCAGGCAATGTGAATGATTCCGGAGCATCATGGTTGGGAGACCGTATGTATATATATACATATATCTATATATATATATATATATATATACATATATATATACATATATATATATATATAGATATATATATATATATATATACATATATATCATTACATACATATATATATACATATATATATAGATATTTACAGACATATAAAAAACATATACACACTCACATTTATATACTACATGTGGAGGCGCAATGGCCCAGTGGTTAGGGCAGCGGACTCGCGCTCGTAGGATCGCGGTTTCGATTCCCAGACCGGGCGTTGTGAGTTGGTATTGAGGAAAACACCTAAAGAGCTCCACGAGGCTCTGGCAGGATGGTGGTGATCCCTGC
>NW_021829925.1:22500-35087 GCF_006345805.1 Octopus sinensis | reverse complement strand
AGTGAAAACAAAATAAAAATAACAACAACAACAGCAAGAAAACAACAAAGACAGCGTAAACAAACAAACAGTTTCTGTTTCCAAAATTATTATTATTCGAAAAAGTTTGCTTTGGTTGGTAACAGAATGGCGGCCATAGGGGAAAGTGATTCAGTGAGATACAATGGGAATATACAACAGAACATATACAATAGTTGATAAATAATGGCGGATATACAATAGAGATATACAATAGGAGATAATCCTATATGTTGGGAATAATAGATTATAGACAATAAGTGATACAATATACGGGATATAGAATGCATTGTAGATTAAATACTGTACAATAGGGGATATATAACACGGTGTAAAGAATAGGTGATAATGTGTGATATACAACAGGGTGGTACTTTATGAAATATACAATAGGTAGCGAATAATAACTAATATACGACAAAAATATTCAATAGTGAATATATAGTAGGTAGCGAATAAGAAGTGATATGAAGAGGGATATTCAATAGCGAATATGAAATAAATAGTGGCTAATAGGTGATAATATGTGGTAAACAATGTGATATGCTATAGGTAAATTAAGACGTTGTATGCGACGGGTAATGTTCATTAGGTGATATACCATAAGGAAAAGGCAATAGGTGGTATACGATAAGTGTGATACGATAGGGGACTTATAGTTAGTTGAAAAGAATAGGTGATGATATGTGATATACAATAGGGGATATACAACATAATAAGCAACTGATGAATAGGTGATATACGATATATAATATACAATAAATGACATACAGTCTGTGATACACAATATAAGATATACAACAGTTGATATTTAATATGTAATGTACAATGATGGAGAATATGTGATATACATTATGTGATATACCGTTGGTGTATACAAGGTAGTAAGCATAAACAGGTGAAGAGTCAACATGTGGTATGCAATGTGTGGTATACACTATGTGGTATACAGTCTGTGAGATGCAATGGGAGTTGTACAATGAGGTGTACACAAAGGCGGCGAGCTGGCAGAAACTTTAGCACGCCGGACGAAATGCGTAACCGTATTCCGTCTGCCGTTACGTTCTGAGTTCAAATTCCGCCGAGGTCGACTTTGCCTTTCATCCTTTCGGGGTCGATTAAATAAGTACCAGTTACGCACTGGGGTCGATATAATCGACTTAATACGTTTGTCTGTCCTTGTTTGTCCTCTCTGTGTTTAGCCCCTTGTGGGTAGTAAAGAAATAGGTATTTCGTCCGTTCCTACGTTCCGAGTTCAAATTCCACCGAGGCCAACTTTGCCGTTCATCCTTTCAGAATCGATAAAATAAGTACCAGTTACGTACTGGGATCGATATAATCGACTTAATACGTTTGTCTGTCCTTGTTTGTCCTCTCTGTGTTTAGCCCCTTGTGGGTAGTAAAGAAATAGGTATTTCGTCCGTTCCTACGTTCCGAGTTCAAATTCCACCGAGGCCAACTTTGCCGTTCATCCTTTCAGAATCGATAAAATAAGTACCAGTTACGTACTGGGATCGATATAATCGACTTAATTACTCCTGCGTAAGAGTATATAAAGAAGTACACTCGTCTGCCGAGCTACGTCGAGCCAGTGTGGCAGAGGAGGTTCATCAAACTATAATGATCTCAATCTGAAATTCCCTGCCTCCACATCAGACGGTGTTTTGTGGGGAGAAGTTGTTGAGGACTTCATCTTGCAGCAGACTGAACATAGGCGTACAACAGGTGACATCCTTGGGTCATGGCATCTTTTATTGAGATGAAAGAAATCTTTAGCATTGTGATCAGTGTTGTTTTCACACACACACACACACACACACACACACACACACTCGCACATACTCACACACACACACTCACGAACATACACATGCACTTACTCACTCACGCGCACACACACACACACACTCACGAATTCACACGCACGCACTCACGAACACACACTAACATACACACACATACACACTCAGGAAAATGCAGGCACACACACACGCACACACATGCACACACACAAGAACGTACACACAAACGCACACTCACGCATACACAAACATCGCAGACAAGTGTGATTGGTTGAGACTTCTCCTTCACATATATACGATATAGCCTTCAGCTATTTCTTCTGATTGAAACGTTGTTGTCGGAAGTTGTTTAGAACCTCGTCATATCTATCTAAATCTCTCATTCTCCCCCTCTCTCTCAAGATACACCCCCACACACAGACACACATACGTATACATACATATATATAAATATATTTAATATTATATATATTTAATATATATGTTTAATATTACATATATTTAATATATATATATATATATTTAATATATATATATGTATATTTAATATCATAATATTTAATATATATATGTTACATGGGAAAATGCGAGCAAGAGAAATAATATTCTTCAAATTATAAATCTGGAAAATTGCAGGACAAGTTATTACACTTGGAAAAATTGCAGGACAAGTTATTACATTTGATAAAGTACTGAACAAGAAAATTTTTGCTTAAAATATTGCAGCTAAGGATAAAATTTCAAATAAAATATTTAGATTTAGAAAATATTAGCTTTTATTAAGACTAAAAATTTTATTACAAGTTATTACTTCTATCTGTTATTACTTGTTACTTCTATTAAAAATAAAATATAACTCAAAATATTTTTGCACTTTAAAAAATTCATTTTTAAAAATTATTAATTAAATAACTAAAAATTTAAAAATGGGTTACAAAAAAATAATAGTACATAATTAGTTAGTGCAATGAATAGAATAATACAAAAATTAGTTATATATTACAGTAAATACTACGAATAACAAATTCACAGTAAAACTTGCTTAAGTTATTGCCTAAGATATTACCTAGTCTTCACATTTTAGTCTTGACCCATTGCCTAGTTTTTACATAATGAATATGTCTACCCCATTACTATTCCCCTTTGCATAAAAGTTTAGCTACATTGGTACTTATGGCTCTCATTTTTTAAGTATTCTCTGTGTCAATATTGTCACAAAATGACGATACCCTTTTTAATCATAATATTACTTTGTAAATTAAAATCAAAAATTTTTTAATATTCAAATTTTATTCTTAGCTGCAACATTTTAAGTAAAAATTTTCTTGCTCTGTACTTTACCAGATGTAATAAGTTGTCCTGAATTTTTCCAAGTGTAATAACTTATCCTTTACTTTACCAGTTTTATAATTTTAAGAATATTATTTCTCTTGCTCGCATTTTCCGTGTAATCTATGTTTTTTTTCCAGGCTATGCTATTATGCTAATTAATAATGTGTCAAATGTGTCAATTGGCGGTGTAGTTGATATTTTTTTCCTTACCTCAATGACGCCGGTGACATATATTAAGAGTCCCCTTATAGAACTATATTCATAAAAAAAGTATAGAACTATATTATCACCCTCAAATTTGAGAAACAAAAACTCATAACTTTTTTGCTTTTAAAACTTCATTACATGAGATTGATACCATACAATTCCTTGAATTGAGCTCTATTTTTCAATATGCTAGGCCACTGGTTTAAAGGTTTAAATTGACATTAATCAAATTAATATTCAATTTTTTACCCTTATTATTTCAATATATATATATATATATATATATATATATATATATATATACATACAGGCACAGGAGTGGTAAGAAGCTTGCTTCCCAACCACATGGTTCCAGGTTCAGTCCCACTGCGTGGCACATTGGGAAAGTGTCTTGTGAGTGGATTTGGTAGACGGAAACTGAAAGAAGGCCGTCGCATATATATATATTGTGTATATTTGTGTGTATGTATGTATGACGGTTTTTTTTCAGTTTCCGTCCGCAAAATTCACTCAGAATTTGACCTCCCGGGGATATTGTAGAAGCCCCTTGACCAATGTGTCACGCAGTGGAATTGAACCCAGAACCACTGAGAAGCAAGCTTCTTGATCACACAGATCCTAAGAAGTTGGCGATATGTCGAAATGGCATGCGCAAAATCTATGTTTTTGAACGTAAATTTACCTTTTCAGGATAAAAAGAAATCAGGTGTCACTCATTATAACCTCAAAATCTGTTTTAACCGGTCGCGAGTTGGGTCCTTTTAGCTACAAAACCACAAATTAGTGATTTTATAAATGCGATCGATAAAATAAATTGACTTTGATATACATTGTGTTTGATATGATCGATTAGGTCCGTCGAGTGTTGTATCCAAGCCTGCCTGCATTTTAATTAGGGAAAGAAATAATAGAAGAATCGGGACAAATAATGCAGACATACCTCGAATTACCTTACTTTAAGTTTCGACTTTTTCGACTTTACATTGATGTTTGAAAAGAAAATAATTAAAGAAAATATACTCCGACTTCAGTCGGTTTATCTCACTTTACGTCGGCCTCAGCAACTATGTTTAAAAGCATAAAGATTTGAAAAACTAAAAACAGTTGAGAAATTTATTACTCTTCTACTCTTTTATTTGTTTCAGTCATTTAAGTACGGCCATGCTGGAGCATTGCCTTTAGTCGAACAAATCGACCCCAGAACTTATTCTTTGCAAGCCTTGTACTTATTCTATCGGTCTCTTTTGCCGCACCGCTAATTTACAGGGCCGTTATCACACCATCATCGGTTGCCCAGAAAGCTTTGACCTCCCGGGGATATTGTAGAAGTTCCCTGACCAATGTGTCACGCAGTGGAATTGAACCCAGAACCACTGAGAAGCAAGGGAGACAAACACAGACACAGACACAGACACACAGACACACACACACACACACATACACACACACACACCTGACGGGCTTCTTTCAGTTTCCGTGTACCAAATCCATTCACAGAGCTTGCCAAGCTACTTACCACACAGCCACTCCTGCGCCTGAAATTGAAAATCAAATAAAACTCATGTGGAAATATGTACAAACCATTTATTGCCGAAAATATAAGTGTATAGGCGTGGTAGTGTGGTAAGAAGCTTGCTTTCCAAACTCATAGTTCCAGGTTCAGTCCCACTGTGTGGAACCATGGGCAAGTGTCTTCTACCATAGCCTTGTGCTGAACTTTTCAGCCTTGTGAATGGATTTGGTAGGCGGAAACTAAAAGAAGCCTGTCGTATCTCTCTCTCTCTCTCTCTCTCTCTCTCTCTATCTATCTCTGAGTGTGTCTGTGTATCTGTTTGTCCTCCACTACTGCTTGACAACCCGTGTTGGTGTGTTTACGTCCCATAACCTAGCAGTTTGGCAAAAGAGAACAATAGAATAAGTCCCAGGCTTAAAAAAAAGTCTTGAGTCGATTTGTTCAACTAAAAAACGGTGCCCCAGAATGGCCGCAGTCAAGTGAATGAAACAAGTAAAGAAATGAAAAAGGAACTATTTCAGATGGGGCTTTTTTTGTATTTCTTCGTTTTTCGAGTCACGTCGTTTGTCGTGGAACCAATTACAGATGTAATTATGTCTGTATTTCGTAGCCAGTTCCGAAGAACAAGGATTAAACTGCAGCTCACCTAGGCGGATGCAATCATTTTAGCTTCATTATCTTTCTGAACAGATGAAAAGGACATGACATCCAATTATTGTGCAGCGACCAAGTTTTACTTTTCTGGTCATCAAATGTCACGTGACATTGCATTGTGTTGGAGACCAAGTGCAATTTAAACAGTCTTTTACTAACATTAGGCAACAAATGGCGTGAGTAACATCCTATTTCTTCGTTTCTCTTAGAATTACGGAAGTAGATTTTTATGAAGCTTTTGGTGCCTTGTTATTAAATATTTATGAAAAAATATATTTCTGTTTGTCTTTGAAGCAAATAATCTTGGTCGTTTCAGCTAATTACCTTGGGAGACACAAAGACGCCAAAAATGTCTAATATTTCGTCTTCTAGAAAACTTTAAACCTTGTGTATAATGATTAACAGTTATATAATTAAAAAACAAACAAACATGAAATACGATTATTTTGATTATTATTCTCATCGGAATTGAAGACCTACTCATTCTACAAAAGCTGCTAATATCGTTGAGGAAAATAGGTCAACATCTTATGTCAGTATTTTTCAATAATTTTGAAGTTTGCTATTTATATTATATCATGGTATTCATTTCTTTATTGGCCACATGTGGCTAAACATAGAGGGGGCTCACAAGGACAGACAAAGGGATTAAGTCGATTACATTGACCCCAGTGCATAACCTGTGCTTATTTAACCGACCCCGAAAGGATGAAAGGCAAAGTCGATCTCGGCGGAATATGAACTCAGAACGTAACGGCAGACGAAATATCGGTAAGCATTTCGCTCGGCGTGCTAACGATTCTGCCCGCTCGTCGATCTATTATATCATAGTATCAAAAGGCACAATGCTGACACGCTGTCTTAAAGGTACCCGGTTGCTACTTTTAGCATTTCAACCGACCACGTACAGACGTTCTTTCGTGGACTTCTTGCAATCTGAATTACCTCTTGCGTAGTGACACAGGCTTATGCACATACACACTCATATAACCATACAGTTTGTTTTAGATTTTTTCCCCGAGTTCAAATCCCGACAAAGTCATCTTTGTTTTTCGTCATTTTGTGGTTGAAAAAAAAAGGCCGTTCAAGTGTACTGTAAGAGCGGACTAGTGTGAGAATCAGACGAAATGTCTCGCAGTATCTTCTGATTTCTAGAGTCTCCAAGAGGTAGGAATTTTCTCTTGGAATCCAGGTAACAGTCATTGGTCCCAAATATCAAACGTCAGTCTAGTTTTAGTTTATTCAATTTACGACTCGAATGATGTCAAGGGGATTTCTCGCATAGCCATTAGTCAAAGAATTGGCAAAATGTGTGTATATATGGCCAGTTAAATAGATTCCGTATATAACTGGCACCTAATTTATTGACCCCTTCCAAGTCAAATATAAATGGAAAGTAAAGTGACCCTTTCCCTCGCATTTATCACCTCTTTCACTTAGATATCTTCTCATTTATCGTCTCTCTCACCTGGGTTCCAGCAGCAAATATTTCTAGTCACATTGGCTCAAAACCTGTTTGTCGGTCCTCTGCCTTTCTCTGACATTCCGTCCAAAACCATTAATCTGTCATCCCTTTCTCCTTCTTACAAGAATCTAAGTTAATCCTTAGAAAGATGCGACGGTTCGTCTTTTCATGAATTGACATAGAATCCTGTAAAATCTCTCCAAGAGCGGCCGTGTGGAAAGAAGCTTGATTCCCAACCATATGCTTTCGGGTTCAGTTCCACTGTGTAGCACCTTGGCCTTGGGTTCGACTAAAGGCAGTGCTCCAGCATGGCTGCACTCAAATTTCAATCTCTTAGAATCCGTCAATAATCAGCCTGTTGCTCTGAGTTATTACAGTTATTAATGAATATCTTTTATCACCTGAAATCTCTATTTATTTCCAGCCGTCTTAGTTTACGAAGTGTGAAGGCACATAGCTTAGTGGTTTTCGTATTCCGCTCATGGTTGTGAGTTCGATACCTGGCTGCGGTTATATCCTTAATCAAGGCACTTTATTTCTCGTTGCTCTAGTCTACTCACCTGGCAAAAATGAGTTGTACCAGTATTTCAAAGGGCCAGGCTTATCATATTCTGCGTCACACTGAATCGCCCTGAGAACTAAGGGTTACTCATGTCTGAGGAGTGCTCAGCCACATGTATGTTAATCTCGCATTGGATCAGCTGGAACTCGCGTTGTCATAACCGACGACGTACCACTTTACGAAGTGCTAAATGAACGACGTAACCCACATTTGTTGTTCTACCTGATAGAAACTACAGCTAAATTTCCCTCAAATCACCCTCTATCGTTTATCTTTTACTTGTCCCAGTCTTTGGACTTTGGTCTTGTGGGGAATTGCCTTGAACGGTATAGTCCAGTGGTTCCCAACGTGGGGCATACGCCCAAGAAGTGGGACCTGAAAAAATTGTGGTAAGGCACGGGACCTAAAATTTGTTTTTTTCTTTTCCCTTTTTTTAAGTAGGGCAAGGAATTGTAAATATCTTTTTTTCTTCAAAGCAAACCTACAAACATCTATACTCTACCTCGCCAAACCAATCCCTCCAGCCAAGCATACTGTGTGAAGACTGTTTGCTACAGTATAGCGCTTTTCTAATACCCTGCTCTGGATATTTCTTTAAGGAAAGTATAGAATTATGAAATATTAAAAAGAAAGTTGTTTTTTTCCAAGCACTGGGGAGCATACATGTTTTTTTGGCAAGTCACGAATATATATATATATATATATATTATAATATATATATATATATATATATAATATATATATATATATAATATATATATATATATATATATATATAATATATATATATATAATATATATATATATATATATATATATATATACATACATATACATATACATATAGGGAAAATTCACAAATAACATAAGACGACGAAGACAGGTGGTGTAGACAAATTATTGTTTTACAGTACCGTGCAAAAATCTTCGATCACTATAGTAAATTTGCGATTGTAAATTTCTACTAACTGCCTGGAAGAAAACGGGTTGGAAAACTCTGGTTTAGTCGAACAAATCGACCCTAGTACTCATTCTATCAGACTGGTACTTATTCTATCGGTTTCTTTTGCCGAACAACTAAGTTATGGATGTAAACAATCCAGAGTTTCAAGCCCTTAGACCATGTCTAACTTTAACATTTTCCTCTTCCCTTTCATAAGTCCTGCAGATCTTCTTGAAGTGATTAAAAAAACTTTGAGTTATTTCAGCAAAATGTGCATTCCATGTTTTCTTAATTTTACAGAATATTTGAATCAGTTTTATTGTGTAAAAGTTGATTTGTATTTCCTTTAGAGGTCAGACATGGTTAAGTGAAAAATATGGAAATCAATTTATTGACGTTCCATATATATACTGGAGTTCAAGACACTAACAAACGAATACACACACACACACACACACACACACACACACATATATATATATATATATATACAACAAACGAAAATATATATTTATTTATACACTAACAAACGAATATATATATATATATATATATATATATATATATATATATATATATAATATATATATATATATATATATATATATATATATATATATTCACATATACATATAGGGAAAATTCACCAAAAAAATAAGACGAAGATAGGTGGTGTAGACAAGTTATTGCTTTACAGTACCGTGCAAAAATTTTTGATCACTATAGTAAATTTGCGATTGTAAATTTCTACTAACTGCCTCCAAATTTACCTGTTTCTACTAATTACCCGCTAACTTCACTGTTTTCGTCGTATAACGTAGGTCATTTCGCTTTCTAATAAGCGAGAATTTGTCAGGAGGCTTCCAAGAAAGCGAAGTGATCCCCATTACACTACGAAAACAGTGAAGTTTGTGGGTAAGACTGTGATGCTTTGGGGAAACATAAAAAGTGATGGTTCAAGAAAGTTGGTTAAAATTGACGGTAAATTGATTAGTGCCAAATACATCCAGTTGCTGAAGGACAATTTGATATCAGACATGGCTGAAGGTGAGATTTTTCAGCATGACGGAGCTCCATGCCGCAGATCGCGTGCAACACAACAAAGTCTGGCTGATGAAGATGTTACCGTATTAAAAGATTGGCCAGTTCAGAGCCCTGACTTAAATATTATCGAGCAAATGTAGACAGAACTAAAGAGAATAGTTCGTCAGAAGAATCCACGCAATCTTGAAGAGTTGTGGGAGCCCAGCCACAGAGAATAGCATCTCAAACCTTTGATGAAGGTGAAGGATTTCTCTTCTCAGGCGCATTGAAGTAATCATTGAAGCGAAAGGAAGCTACACGAAATAGTAACAATGTAACTTCTTGAAACGAATATCATGTAATAAATTTTCCTTATAGACATTTTTTCTGCTTTAAAGCAATGTATCTTGATTAATTTATGTGAGGAGGACAAATCTTTTGCACGACCATTTTTGGTGGTCGTCTCGCATCTTCCCCTCTCATTCAGAACTCCAAATGCAAAATATAATGATTAGGTATGGAAATGACTCCAACAGGGCCAATGTTTCCACTGTAAAAGACGCAATGTTAAGCATCCACTTATAAGTTGGAAATTAATAGAATTTTACAATAGCTTAAAGCGGTCGAAAACTTTTGCACGGTGGTGTAAAAACAAAATGACTAATCCGATTGGTGGATGGCATAAGCGATGTGGTGTCGGACAATAGAGATTGCCGCATTTGGTTAATTATCTTTATATTCCAAGTTCGAATTCCGTTTGGATTACCATTGCCTCTCATTTGACATTGATAAAATAAGTACCAATCGGTTATATATAGGTGCAGGATTGGCTGTGTGGTAAGAAGCTGGCTTACCAACGACATGGTTCCAGGTTCAGTCCCACTGTATGGAACCTTGGGTAAGCGTCTTCTACTATAGCCTCGGGCCGACCAAAGCCTTGTGGGTGGATTTGGTGGACGGAAACTGAAAGAAGCCCACCATGTATGTGTTTATATATATATATATATATATATATATATATATATATATATATAATATATATATATATATATATGTGTGTGTGTGTGTGTGTTTGTACCTCCGGCATCGCTTGACAACCAATGCTGGTGTGCTTATGTTCCCATAAATTAGCGGTTCGGTAAAAGACACCGATAGAATAAGTACTACTTTTACAAAAAATAAGTCCTGGGGTCGATTTGCTCGACGAAAAGGCGGCGCTCCAGCATGGCCGCAGTAAAATGACTGAAACAAGTAAAAGAATAAAATAATAAGTATTTAAACAAAACTGATAAGGTAAGCTAGTATGGTTAGTATTCAAATAAACTGAAACCAATAGTAAAATATATTCTCAAAATTTTAGCCGCTTTTCGATCCTACAAAAATAACTAAATCTTGAGGAGTAAAAGATTAAATTGAAGACTCTTGTAATTTTCGCGAATTCATTGTGTACGGAACTGAAGAGAACCGGTGGCAGATCAGTATGAAACACAACGTAACCTGAATTCGTCGCAGCTCAATTTTTAGATCCAGCACTCGTTTGTTTTTTATTGGATGCTCACAAACCCGAACTGTTTGGCAGAAGTGTAGTGCTTAGGATATTAAATATCTGGCGAAGGGCAGCGAGCTGGCAGAATCGTTAGCATGCCGGGCAAAATGCTCAGCGGCACTTCGTCCGTTATTGCGTCTTCAGCTCAAATTCCGCCGAGTTCGATCTTGCTGTTATCCTTTCGAGGTCGATGAAGTAAGTACCAGTTGAGTGCTGGGGGCGATGTAATCGACCTATGCCAACTCTGAAATTGCTGGCCTTGTGACAAAATTTGAAACCAGTACTAAATATCTAGCATGTTTTTCTTTTTAATCGGCAAGGATAAAATTGCACACTGGCTGCATTCGAACGCAAAACTTGAAAAAACTCAACATTTTTACACACACACACACGCACACAAAACATGCCCTCCCCCACACACGCATTTATGATGCATGTATTTATGTATGCATGGCCTCTCACACACATTATGAATGATTTTTACTGGCATTGGTCTCTCAAGTTTATTTTAAAATTAATTTGTTGCTCTTTTAACCGTTTAATAACTGAAAAACATTGAAAATCTCTCTAGAATTTGTCATTTCATCTGCAAATATTTGCTTCGAAAATTTGCGAGTTGTTGCTAGAATGACCCTAATAAAACATCTAAATTACCACCGTCCGTCCTTGGAGAGAAGCTTTTGCATGTGCAATAATTGCTTGACATTATTATCATCATCATTATTATTATTATTATTATTATTATTATTATTATTATTATTATTATTATTATTATTACTATCATCATCATTATTATTGATAATAATTTGTTTACAAGTTAGTGTACTTGTTCCTTCTCTTCAGGCAATAACGTTCTTGTCACACAACCAATTCTCTCGTTTCTCTCTTTAGCACACATGAGATGGCCTTAATAACTTCCAGAAACAATTCATCTTTCTAACGACTGTGTACTTAAATCTTTATTGTTTGTCTTCTGCATGTTTGCCCAAGTAGTACACGACTAGCACAGTGTCATAACTGAGCGTCAAGAGGTGGACATGGGACAGAAAAAAAGATATTAAACTTGACCGATAAAAATACAGAGCAAAACGGCAAAAAAAAAACAAGAAAAAAACAAAAACCAAAAATAATTAATCTGTAACAAAACTAAATTATTAAATGATTAGGATAATTAAAATTGTAATATCACGAAAATTTTTTAAGGATATTGAGTTCGAAGAAACAATGGAGTGTCTGACTTTCGGTTTTTAGTTAAGAAAACGCTGGCGCTGTGAGTTCATATTACAGCGCAAGCTTCGTATTTTGTTTCTCGAAGATCAATCAAATTTGTATATATATATATATAGATATATATATATATATATATATATATATATATATATATATATATTATATATATATATATATATATATATATATATATATATATATATATATATATGTATATATATATATATCCACGTATGTGTGTGTGTGCGTGAAATCTAGTGGGAATATTATGAAAAGATATAATGGCTTAATT
>NW_021829925.1:7500-12500 GCF_006345805.1 Octopus sinensis | reverse complement strand
TTGACTCTGCGAGTATTCCAGTCAATAACTTCCACATAAGTGGTAAACAGGATATCGGCCCGTAATTGTCAACTGCATTGCCTTTATTATTATTATTATTATTATTAGTAGTAGTAGTAGTAGTAGTAGTAGTTTCATCATTATTACTTATTATATATATATATATATATATATATATATATAATATATATATATATATATATATATATATATATATATATATGTATGTATGTATGTATATATATATATATTACATATATTTATATATGCATACATATATAAATACATACATACATATATACACATACAAATTAGGTGCCACGCACTGAAGTCGAACTCAGAACCATGTGGTTGGAGAACAAGCTTCTTACAGCACAGCAACGCTTGAGCGAATTCCAACGCTTTTATGAGGAAAACAGATATATCCACACAACACTTCATGATCCTTAACTGCAGAAATCAGTTTTATACAACATTCTATCTTTAGTTGTAGAATGTCACGCTTGGAACTATTTTCTTTTGAGACATGACAACTTTACTCCGACGACGTGACTTGCAGAAAATACCAATTCTATTTTCGGTAGACATTTAGCATTATTAGTAGAATAACTATGAAATTTAATTTCGCTGTCAAAGGGTTGAAAACAATTATAGTAGAAGAATACACGAACAACTTTAATACAAACAACACATTTAAATCAATGGCTCTCTTGTCTGTTCCTCGAAAACTCCAGACTAAAATCATAAACTCGGGCAGTTTTATTCTGTACACGTCTGACTTCTGCACGCCACCATTATTGTCGAAGAGAAAACTTGGATCGGTCCAGCTTGGCACGAGTATCGTCCCAGACGTTGGTGTTAGAGGAATAACATTAGGAACGGATATGGCTGGATGACTTACTTGAATTGCCAACATTTCCGATAAATTAATGCTTTCGTTTGGTGCTTTATTTATCGACCTTTAAAGTAAAATTGATTTCGACAACATTTGGACTTCGATCACTGAAAGTCGGAAGAAATACCACAAAGTTCAATGTTGCCTTTCATCCATCCAGGGTCGATAAAATAAGTACCAGTTGAGCACTGGTGGGGGGTGGGGTCAATGTAATCGACTTAGCCCCTCCCCTCAAATTTCAGATCTTGTGCCTATTGTAGAAAGGATATTATCCACATGAAGTTACGTTCGATCTATTATAATCGAAGTGCTATATTTCATATTGAAAGCACGAGATGAGACCGGGAATCGAACCCATATTTAAGACAGCGATCTCTACGAGTCGTTATTGCTGTGTAGTTCCCGGTCAAATTTGAGGAAATAGAACCATGATCAAAGACATTCTAACCGTGGCCTTCTTGCCATTTTTGAAAGGATGTCTATGACTGCATTACACACTGTGTCTTTAATCATAGGATTTACTCCGAGGGAGACCTAGTCGTTACTTTTAGCAGGCAGAGCGGCAACATACAGGATTCCGCAAAGAAAGAATGGTAGACCCTTCGTGTAAGGCGCTGTTTTCACTTATTCTACCAGTGATTATACATTACTACCGGAACACCCTAAAGTCAGGTCAGGTATCTCATCACAGCCTGATGAGACCAGACACTGATGCCATGTAGGCTAGTACTACCTGACTCATGGCCGAATGGTCGGTGCCAAAGTGGTCCCCTCTTCCCATCTGAGTAGCTTGCTATTCTTATGAGGAAGGTATCTGGATACCCAGTGGGACTAAAGACAAGGCCTGCCGAAGGACAGATGAGTTCCTTGTGCGTCAACAACCATCGAGCACTGGAAGGGAAATGGCAACCCACCCAAATATCTCTGTCAAGAAGACACAACGAGAAAGTCGGATGGGAGGACTCGCGCTTAATCGGGAAGACTTTCGTTGTAGGGTCATCAGTGTACTGCGAAAAGCGCACTGTAGATGATGGCGAAGACGACAGGAACACACACAACAACAACAACAACAACAACAACAACAACAACAGCAACAGTAACAACAACAACAGGGACATCAGCAACAACAAAAACAACAACAGGAACAGCAGCGAAAAGCGTGCGATGGATGACGACGATGATGACAGGAACACACAACGACGACAACAACAACAGCAGCAGCAACAACAACAGCAGCAGCAACAACAGCAGCAGCAGCAGCAACAACAAGAGGCAGCAGCAGCATCAGCAGCAGCAGCAGCATCAGCAGCAGCAACGATGCTGCAACAACAGTATATAAACTCGATATTTTCTCCATCTGATATTCATTCTGCCTGTTTAAAACGCAATAACAATTTGAATATCACAACATATGAAATTAAGATATAATCATGAGATAAACTAATCGAATCTAAATATCAAGGGATTAATCGTTTTTATTTCTGTTCTTTTTCTACATTTTTATTGGTGTTCTTTTTAATGTTTTCCTCATGTCGACGTTCAAAATATGTCTTCGTTGTATAATTCCGTGTGTGTGTTCACCACTGAGCGCCATTTCGGAACGCCATTTTGTGTTTGCCATTTGTTCTCCATGTCATCAATTCGCTCCCACCGTCTGTTTTGTTGCTTCAGCTAACTTTAATGATGGGTAGTGAATATTCTTCGGATATCTCCTGGTCCCTCTCTACCATTGGCGACAAATATATTCCTGAAAATCGTCCGTCCATTTGTTCAAATACTTACAATTAGACAGTCTTCATACGTCATACGGCAGCGGAGTTTGTTTGTCCTTGTTCAGGCAATCGTCCAAGTTTTTTTTTTCACTGATTTCAACTTGTGTAGCCATCGGCTATCACGTGATACACTACAATTTCTCACAATATTTAAAAAATGCACTCATAACCGTTTGGCTTAAAATCGCCTCTACACATATGTATGTAAACACCTATATATATATATAGTGTATATACATAATATAATGTATATATATATATATATATATAAATTATATATATATATATATATACATATACATATACATATATATATATATATATATATATATATATATATATATATATATATATATATATATGTACTTAAGTTCATACGCAGACAGATAACAGTACACAGACATTCTGGGGAAAATGCAACACAGTGATATATACATAAACACATGCTAAAATAGAAGGATACATACAAACACATTCATACATGTATTAATATATATATATGCAAGTACTCATACATTCATATATATATATATATATATTATATATAATATATATTATATATATTACCGGAGTAAAAACTGTCCGATGAACGGCAACGGGAAACTCAGAGTAACAGGTTTTGTTGAATTTTCTGCTGCTTTAAATAAAGTTATATATATATATATATATATTATATATATATATATATATATATATATATATATAGAGATATATAATAGAGAGATACAGAGAGAGAGAGAGAGAGAGCTAGAGAAGAGAGAGAGCGAGAGAGAGAGAGAAAGAGAGTGAGACACTCTTGTATAATTACTCTGACATACACACACACTCACACTGAAGCACATACACACATACACATACATTGAAACACACATACACTCACTTGCATTGAGACGTGAACAAGCATTAACATACACACACGCACCCCCTTAACCACACATTCACACACACACACCACACACACACACACACACACACACACACACCGGAATCTGTTGCCGTCTCGTTTGGTTCTGACTATTTCAACGTGTAACTCAGTCACGTTAATAACGTAAACATTTCTGATTGGAGTTTTAAAGCAATCAATGTGAATAATTATCAGAAACGATAAAATGGTGGCGGTGGTGGTGTAGGAGCTGGCGGAGATGGGGGTGGTGGGTTCAACATTGGTATTAAAGGAAGATCAACGGTCGGTTTGACCAGAATGATATGATTTTAACTTCTGGTTCGCTGAAGGAAAGAAAATAAAAAGTAAATCGGCCGCTTCGATTAACAGTGATCAGTAAAAACTATTGTCTACTGACGAATCATGGAGGGAATTTTACCAGTTGTTAGTGACCAATTATTTTAATATTAATTTAAAAAATTCTCAAGTGTACAAATAATTGTTGGTCTTTAAAATGGATGTCGTGGAAGTCGTCGAGGGAATTTTGACGAGGTTACTCTGCTTCATATGGAAGAATTAGCTAGAAACACGGTATTATCATTAAGGAAGGAATCCCCGTGGTTTAATAAAGGAACATCTATGAAGGCGCAGGTGTGTTTGTGTGGTAAGTAGCTTGCTAACCAACCACATGGTTCCGGGTTCAGTCCCACTGCGTGGCATCTTGGGCAAGTGTCTTCTGCTATAGCCTCGGGCCGACCAATGCCTTGTGAGTGGATTTGGTAGACGGAAACTGAAAGAAGCCTGTCGTATATATGTATATATGTATGTGTGTGTGTGTATGTGTTTGTCCCCCTAGCATTGCGTGACAGCCGATGCTGGTGTGTTTACGTCCCCGTCACTTAGCGGTTCGGCAAAAGAGACCGATAGAATAAGTACTGGGCTTACAAAGAATAAGTCCCGGGGTCGAGTTGCTCGATTAAAGGCGGTGCTCCAGCATGGCCGCAGTCAAATGACTGAAACAAGTAAAAGAGTAAAAGAGTAAAGAGAGTAAGTCAGTAGATCTTATTTATAGGTGTCTGTCTGAATGTCTGTCTGTCTATTTGTAAACGCACACACACGCATACACATACAGCACGCCTATATGTTAATGCTGACAATCGTTTCAACGACTATTCTATCTCTGCAGAGATAGAATAGCTTGAAGGCAAAAAAAAATTATCATTAGCATTACACACCACACATCTCTCTGTCTCACATACATACATACATATATATATAAATATTAAGTATGCTTTTCTATATGCGTGCAGGAATAGATACACACACACACATTGTGTATCAGTGTGTGTGTGTTGTGTGTATGCATGACTTAACGGTCAACTGTAACAGTATTGGTGATACTGTAATTAGAGGCCATGCGTCCTGCAGTCACGAATTCCGATATCTCTTT
>NW_021829925.1:0-2500 GCF_006345805.1 Octopus sinensis | reverse complement strand
TGTAGCACTGCCAGGCCAAGGACATCTGGAAAATTCATGATAGTTCTCGACCGGAAAGAACTCCGGAACAGACTAGCCCATTCATTCTCGTAGGTGCCGTGTGTCTCCCCGAGAAAGTTGTCGCACTTCCCCGCCACTAATCCTCCATAGATTTCTAAAGCGGAACATCCACCAATCTCATTGCCCGACTGGTAGAGGGTTGTGCGCACCTGATGCTATTCTAGGCACCAGGCACCCAGTCTCGGTCTCAGCTTTATCCAAGACTGCAACTGCTTCAAGGAGACGAGCTGCGGAAAGACGAGTCTCATAAATATATAAATATTCATAATTTTTTCAGAGAAATGGATAAAATTTGACTAGCTTACAATTGTACCATATGTTACATATTCGTTATATCACACCTATATAATATGTGGACTAAGATCTCCGTTGACAGGTTGCTGGTAGTTTTAGAGTGTTAAACACTTTCGGCATGGAAATTAAGAGACTCCTTCATAGAGTAACTGCTGCATTTTCTGAGTATATAAACAGTTTAGTTGCTTGTTTCTCTGGAGACTGTCAGAATAGTGCAGACGCCTCTGATGAGAACGCAATAAGGTTCGAAAATCGATTAAGGTCGTTCATCATTTTTTTCAGTCTGCGGAGAAACGGCTAAAATTTGCCGTTTCTAATTGTACCGCATGTTACATATATATATATATATAATTTATATAATTATTCGTATATGTTATATATACCTATGTGTGTGAGGTTTTGTGTCTGTGTTCGTCCCCCATTACTGCTTGACAGCCGGTGTTGGTGTGTTTACAACCTCGTAACATAACGCGTTGGTAAAGGGACCGGTAGAATACGTATCAGGCTTAAACAATATTTATATATATATAAAGTTAATCCAAACAACAAAACACAAAAAAACAAAAAAAACACAACAACGCGAGGACATGGAACAAATAAAGTATTATTGGACGCTCAGGAAAGAAGGGAAGAAGGATATATAATATATATATATATATATATATATATATATATATATATTATAGCTATTCGTTTTGCTACAAATTCTTTAAAGTGGTACTCCAGCATGGCCGATGTCTAATGACTGAAACAAGTAAAAGATAAAAGATATATGATATCTATCCCCGACGAGGCAGAATTACACCGAAACACGGGTGCCCAACAGTCCGCTTCCATCATTTTGAGCATATTTTCATTTTTAGTACATAAAATTTCTAAAATAGATCCCACTGTGAGTACTGTTGCGTGTCTTTGTGTATATGAACTTATTATATCTGATAATATACGCGTTCTTTAATGTTATCTGATGTGTTAACGACTCTCCCAATCGATCACGTTTCTGCCTGTCTCCCGACTACTCCTCCCCACGTCTATCAATTCGCCACCATTTTGTACGATGCTCTTCCAATTTGCGAACCCATTGCTAATGTATATGTAAATATTGGTATCTCATTCTTGCACAAAGTCACATACGGATATTTCATTGTATATAAACCGGAAGTTAAATGGGTGTTAGCGAATAGTGTAATATGTTAATATTCTGACACTTCAACGATTTTTTTTCTAATTGGCAGCCATTGTAGGAGGAAATATTCACAGATACCTTTTATTTCTGTTTCAAAAGATAAAGAATCGGAAAATTTATAAACGTAACGGCAACAATTACAACAATGGCAATAAAAATGTAAATAAGAAGAGACAGCAAGTACAAGAACAACAACAACAACATCGCAGTCAGATATTTCAATATTCAAACAATACATCGTTGTAAAATATATACTGTTACGTAAAGACGGTGGTGGTTAGTGATGGTGAGAGAGTTGGTGGAGGTGATGGCGGGGGCGTTAATTGTGTTGGTTGTGGTTTGTGATGGTGGTAGCAGTGGATGTAGTGGGTGCAGCTGATAGTGATGGTCGGTGGTATTAGTCGTGTTATGGTGATGGTGGTAGTGGTGGTGGTGGTGGTGGTGTGTCTGTGTTCTTGCCTACATACTTTGTTAAGTATTTCCTTCTGCCTAATTATGTCCATACTGTATTGGAAAAAACAACAACAACAAAAGACAAACAAACAAACAAACAACGGCAACAACAAAAGCAACAAAGAACAATATAGAATATGGAAACGGTTTCAAATTGTGACACAAAGCCGGCAACTTCGAGGCAAGATGTAAGTCGACTAGAGCAACCTCCAGTGCACAACTGGTACTTATTGTATCGACCCCCAATAGTATGAAAGGTGAAGTCGACCTCGGTGGAACTTGAACTCAGAACGTCAAGACGGACGAAATGCTGTTAAGCATTTCGTCCACCGCAATTTAGAATATGATAATCCTTTCTATTCAGGGATTAAGGACTGAAATTTGGGGTGGGGGTGGACTAATCTATTACGTTGAGCCCAGAGTTTCATGGGTACTTAATTTATCGACCCAGAATGGATGCAAGGCAAAGTCAACCTCGGAGGGATTTGAACTCGGAAAATAAAGACG
>NW_021829924.1:27500-35009 GCF_006345805.1 Octopus sinensis | reverse complement strand
TTGAATATTTGTTAACAGGGGGTGTGAAATGTAATAAGATGTCTTCTACTTCACGAAAGGAACAAGATTTATTAGGGAAGAAAAGAGTTAAGTACAGAGATGGAGGCAACAAAGTGAATGACGAGCAACAGCTGTAAGATGAACAAGGTGGACGTATGTCAAAGTAATCGTGTACGAGAGTCAAAGAGACAACTAACCCTATAGCCATAACCCTAAACCTCACTATAAACACACAACATACATATACATATACACGCACTATACACACATACAAACTCCTAGCACACATACGAACATGCATACATACACCTTCAATCAAACACTACACACACGTGCAGATGCATACATACACACACATACATACATACATACATACATACATACATACATATGTGAGAGAGAGTGTTTAAAGAAAGGTGCACGAGCTAGTTGTACTTTGTCAGACTTTATGTTGGAGTTTCCTTTCTGTCAGAGTCGACTTCACTTCCACACCCTTGGATTCATACATTATGCCTGCCACATTTAAGACACATTTACGATATTGTAAGGCAAAAATCTCACATCTTTTCAAATACCTCCTAAGGGATGTAGGGAAGCGTTTAAATATAATTTCCCTTTGAAAACGATGTCAATACAAAGCAGATAAAATCGTTTACATCAACGCTGGTCCAGGCCCTGTTTCCATAGACCTCGTCCAGCCAGGCACGACTGGCATCCAGTGTCTGTTATAGCGTTGCGACGGAGAGCTTCGGTCGGTCGTGAAAGGGGAGTGGCGAAGCCCGATTTCTTCGTGGCAGCTGCATCGGTATGAATGAAGGTAGTGACAAAGGGATGAAGGTCTGAAGAGAATTTTATCAAGGAATTGCAGGGTTCATTATACACATGTTGTCAACAATTATTAGTAGGGTAGATAATCCGTTTGGGAGGTCGACTAGAAGCCATAGGCTGTTGAATATTGCAGATGCGTGGTCTTCCATGTCAGCTGCGTTGATTGGAACCTGCCGATAAGGACGGCGTTATCGGTGGAAGACATTCTCATGGTGATACAGGATGCCACACGTAGCCTAGTTGTGGTTGTAGGCGGAGAATTTCTTCATGCCTTCCTGTACATGACGTCTATAATCGTGCTTTCTGCAGTGACTGCAAGGATTTGCGCTGGGTGTATCATGGGTTTGCCGCATTTATTGACCAAACGCTGAAAGTGCTGCCTATTTGAACTTGAGGCCACGGTGATCGAGGAAGTGCTGTGGCCCAAGAAGCGGCTGGCTGAGCGTTTTGCACTTTTTTCTCGACGTACATCGAGGCTTCTTCCAAGGTCATCTCTTACTTCGATTCACCGATGGTGTCAAGGCGTATCTCCTCGTCCTCCAACACACGTACATGAGCATCGCGAACTATGACGTCGCTGTAATCAATCGTGGCATACAAAGGCCTCCCAGCGGCATTCAACTTCAAAGTTACAGACACATGACTGCCATCGAAGATATGCAGCAAATCTCCCGACAGGTTCGTCTCGATCCAGGCGTATTTGCCATACCTGCACACGAACGCCCATCACATTTTCTTGGCGGACAGCCATGGACTTAATGTGAGTGAGGACTCTTCTTTCATCGCTGGAGGCCAGTGCACCAAACGTCCATGTGAGATCTTTTCTGAAGGTCTTATTGCAGCATTCGAGAAAATGGAAGACTATGTCATTACACCTAAATCCAATGGCTTGTGTGTAGTCTGAACATCTCAGCTCAAAGTAAGGTCACTCCTCGTTACTTACAGCTGCGGCGATGACGGACCTTGTCGGGTGAGATTTTCATTGAATGGGACTGTTGCCACGCTGTCCGATGGGCACTGACGTCTACAAAGCAAGGCAACGATTACAAGCAAAAGAGGATCAATAAATAAAATTGTAACTGCTACTGGAAGGAGGATTCTCTAATTCGCGAACATTACGGTATCAAATTCACTGACAGACAGTAGACAGAGTTCTATTGTCTGCTTCTTTAACCACCATTTCTTTACTTCCTAATCTCACAAACGAGGTCGAAAAAAACTGTGATCTACACATAAATAATAGGAGATATCAGAAATATTTTCTTATGCGTCAACGTATATTATCAAGTAACCACTAGTCATTACATATTCGGAAACGCATTACCTTTACGAATATGTTTAACAACAAATTACTATATCCTGTGGAAAACAGTAGAAGAATTACATGTTTCCATCCTTGGTTTCCTTTCTCCTATTATAGTAGGCAATGGGGCATTGTTGAATATTTGTTACCAAGGGACGTGAAATATAACAAGATGTCTTCTACTTCACGAAAGGAACAAGACTTATTAGGAAAGAAAGGAGTAATGTACAGAGATGGAGGCGACAAGGTGAATGACGAGCAACAGCTGTAAGACGAGCAAAGTGACACCATGTCGAAGTCATTGTGTACGAGAAAACAAAAACTAACCATATAGCCCTAAGCCTAAACCTCACTATAACACACACACATACATACATATAGATACACACGCACACACACATACATACATATAGATACACACGCACACACACATACAAACGCGCAACACGTACACGCATACAAACACTTTCACGGTAACACTACACACACACACATGCATGCAGATATATAGATATATCCAAACACACGTGTGTGCGTGTATTAAAGAAAAATAAACGAGACAGTTTTATATTTTGTCAAAATTTATGTTCCGAGTTCAGATTCCGTCTGAATCGATTTCACCTTCATACCAGTGGTTCCATACATTGTGCCTGCAAAATTTAAGATATTTGAAGGCAAAAATCTCACTTAAATATTCAAAAATATATATATATTTCCCTTTGTAAGGGAAGTAACAACTAAGATTTGTTAAAATACCAAGACGTATTTTAAAATTACCTCCCTTTGAAAACGATGGACATAATTATAAACATCTTTATAACCAGTTAAATGGGTTAAGAATCTACCCTTCTATCAAAGATACATTAAATCGTTTCCTTTCTAGACGACACAACGCAATAGTATGGGCTGTTTTCACTTTTTCCAATCGATGTCAATATGAAGCAGATAACATCGGTTCCAGATATCTAGGTCGGGGCGACTACATAGCCACACTTTTCTCCAATTCTGGAGAATTGGGGATGAATAGCACGACAGTGGCACACGCTTGGTTGGAGAGGAACAGTTTGTCAGTTGAAGGAGTGATGTACGCATATTCACGGGTCGTGCACTTCGAGTCAGGACACTGACGATATCTATGGAACTGCTATGAGCAGCACTCATTGTTATGTTGACCACTTTAAGTTCACGCTAATCCAGGCCCGCTTTAGATAGGAGACTTTTCCCAGAGAGACACGACTGGCATTCAGTGTCTGCCATAGCGTTGTAACGGATAGCTTGGGTCGGTCGTGAATGGGAACTGGCGAAACCCGATGCTTGCCTCGGCATGAATAGAGGCAGTGACGAAGGGATGGGCGTTAGACCCTTGCCGGATGCAGTTTATTCCCCATCCAGCAAGTATCCTGTTTGTCGCTCTGCCAGACTCGCAAAGACTGTCACAAAAGCATGACGCACAAATGTCACATTGCCCCTTTATCGTCACATCATCAATATTGATTAATTGTCTCTAACACTAATTATCGTATTTTCGTTAACCATTTAATACATATTATCAGTCTTCTTTGCTTCCCTCTTGGGGAGGGAATAGAGGATTACAACTAAACATACATATATTATCATTATTACATTACATTCAATTAGCCATACCTTATTCGTTTCATTATCCACCATGTTTTCCTTCACGTTTCAGGTATACTAAGGAGTTTTTTCATTGCTTCAATCTGTGTACATAAAGTGTTTGTGAAAGCAAACAGTTTTCAAACTTATTTACTGATGAGTTTCTTCTTATAACTAAATCACTAACAGAACTAGATAACAAATTTCTCTTATGTAAGCAATGTCTAGAATCAAGAGGCCATAGAATTAACCTACCCAAAATCAAAGTCTTAGTAGGAAGGAAAGCAGAAAAATCGTAAAGCCCTTCAGGTAGATGGCCCTACTCAATTTGAAGGAAACGGGTAGGTAGATGTACTCAGTGTAACACATAATAGGTGTTGAAATATCAGAGGAAGGTAAACTGGGAAAATACATTTTGTATGTGGAAGGTGCACATGTACAATAAACACTAAAAATGTACAGAAAATGGACTTCATCAAATGCCAGAGGTGTACGATAGAGATCGTTGAGTAAAAAAGTCAGTAGCAGAGGTGGATGAATCAAGAGTGTGGCTGCAAAAATAAAGATAGGCTGAGCAAATTCAGGGAGCTCGTTCCTTTGTTTGGTAACTAAGGGACTCTCCTTCAGAGTGAAAGGCAGATTTATGATGCCTGTGCAGACAGCTATGCTACATGGCAGTTAAACATGGGCTGTGACTGCAGAGAACATGTATAGGATTGGAGAAAATTAAGCTAGCATGCTTCACTGGATGTGCAATATCAGTGTGCATGTACAACAAAATCTAAATGTTTTGAGAGAAAATTTAGGCATAAGAATCATCAGGTATAGTGTGCAAGAGAGACGACTGAGCTGGTGTGGTCATGTGATGCATGTAGATGAGGACAGCTGTCTGGAGAAGTTCTGATCTCTAACAGTTGAGAGAAGCTGTGGAAGAAGTAGTTACTATATTTCTGACCAAATTACACTCCTTATGTGTTTCAATTAATTTCTAACATAATCATAAATTTAGTCTGGTTTAATTAAACAACTATAACTTTTTTATTTATCAATATATTAATCTGATTTTGGAAGATAATTTAATGAAAGGTTCTCAACCAATTCTATACAATAACTTTGGTCACAAAGTGACTCTAATTGCAGGTAGATACAGGTACATTTAACAAAATATAAAATTATTAAAATTTTTGTTCAAACATCGCTATAGAAAATGGGTTATTAGCTAATATTCAATTAGGTATACAACAAAATTTTACTATAGAAGAGTTGTGCACATTACTGGATTCATCAGGTGAATTTAAACACACACAAGACAGGTGTACCATGAAGGTATAAGTAAATCAAAAAGACTGGAATTTGTCTCTGAAGAAGAAAACTAGAAAAAAAATAGACAGACACCATCAACTAGATTAAATAAGCTCTCCCACATACATAGATACACAGATACAATAATGCATAGATACATACATAAATACAATAATGATTTACAAAAGAAATTAATCAAAATTCGTCACCCACCTTACAGGTAAATTAAAATAACAAGTAAATTAAAATTACAGAAAGAAAAATAAAAACGAAGTAAATCTGAAAATATTTCTAAAATCATATCACACATAGATACAAATCAAACAATATTCCTATCGTGAAAACTTCTAACGCACCCTACTCGACATAATGCAACCTTGCAGAATGCACATTGGAAAGTTGTTTCAACAGCCCATCCACTAGGAGCTTTCCTTTTTAGATGCAGGCATTCGCGACACTGCTTTTTGCAACCCTCGATTTTTTCTAATTTATGGATATTGGCTGAATTCAGAGGGATATCCCTCTGGCAGGCTTTGCTTTTTCTCCCTACAGTTATTTTTTTTGAGGAATAACCAGCTCTTAGTTGCATTGCTACATCTGCTTGGAACCGCAGATGGTCGCATCGCTTCCGAGCCGGTCACGATTTGGTATATAGTATAAACACATTAGTAATACTCATGTTTACTATATACCAAACCAGGTATCGCCACCATTTATTCCCCGGTCTGCCAACTGGATAGTAAGACATCATCTGATTCAGCTGATCTACACCACCTATGTACCTGTTATAATCGAGGTTCACAAACGGCATGCCATTTTCATCCACATGTGGCCGTGCACAGGTAGACAGAAAATTGATCTGCCTCTTATCTCTGTATGCGGTTGCTAGCAAATTTCCTTTCTGCCGTTGAATTATTCACCTCTTTTTTTTTAATTTTGCTTTTTTTATATCCAACGGCAGTCCTATTCTACAAGCGATCACTGTAGCACATGTATGTGTTGCCACAGTATCTAAATTCTCCGCAAGTTTGACCGAACTGAAAAATCGGTTAAAAAATAATATACGGCCCTGGTTATGGTATGGAAGTGATAAATTCAAGACCACATCGTACCCTAGGCCATGCTGACTTACATGATTGTCTCTTTTGCATGTATAAAATTCAAATCCTGAGCAGTACCCAGTATTTGATTCGCAATTCTTCCAGACTTTGATCCACCATTTGTGGGGTTTTCCGGGCATGTACTTTCGGAAACGTACCCAGCCTTTATAGCCCACCATGCCCTCATCAATTGATAACCATCTCCCCGGTTTATAAACAGTTTTATATGTGTTTAGAACACAGTCGATAATGGGTCTTATTTTAAATAAGGGATCAAAGCCTGGTTCTCCACGTACTGGTGTACTGCTCGTGTCTCTTACATGCAAATATTGGGTCAATTTTAGAAATCGTGTCCTCGCCATTATACTTAAGACATACTTGTCTCCAAAGGGCTCATCGCTACTCCAGTAATTTGTTATTCTGGGTAACTTCCTGATACCCATAATAATATTAATGGCAAAATAGTCCATTTCATTTAATGTTGTGGGAAACCACAAACTATCTTTTCTTTCACTTTGTTTACATTTTGCGTAATGGTTCGTTTCCGCCGTAATGAGTTCAAACAGACTCACTGGAAATAATAAAAAAAAATAGTCTATCGCTTTACTCTCCTGAGAAAGACTGTGGCTTGGTCCAGTTTCTTCAGAAAAATCAATAGAAGAAACAGTTTTTAAATTTTCACTCCATTCAGGAGCCAATACATCTTCATCGCTGTTGGAGTTCTCGGAATCACTGGTCTCACTATCGGAAAATGAAACATCGGATTCATTTTCAAATACCAAGTGCTTTTCTTTTTCAGTCATAGCGTGAGATTTATTAAGGTCTTCAGTAGAAAATACTTCGAATACTGAATCGCTGCTTCACAGAACGAAATTTGTATCCATTTTTTGTCAGAATTACAAATTTTAAAAATATAACAGGAAAAAATTTGGAAAAAAATCTCAAAAAATTCACGGAATCAAAATAACACGTCGATCGTTGTACAAAACTGTAGATGAATGTTTACGAAGTATAATTACGTGTTTTCGAGAATGTACTAACGAGATTTGCTCTGATATTTTTATTTAAATATGACTAGGTCAATTCGGGCGGGTTTGGGCGGTTTGGTCACATTAACCAAAATTTTTTTCGGGCGGTTTGATAACGAAAGGGTTAAGAAGGCATTAGACAAGGTGGTAAAGCATGATCTTTGACTGTTGAAATTCACGGACGCAACGACTAATAACTGACACCTTTGGTGACATGTCATGCTTGAGAAGACAATATATTGTCTTTTATATACATGTATGGCCGTGTAATAAGCAGTTTGCTTACGAACCGCAATGTGCTGGGTTCAGTCCTACAGCATGGCACATTCGGCAA
>NW_021829924.1:0-25000 GCF_006345805.1 Octopus sinensis | reverse complement strand
CACCTGACAACTAGTGTTGGTGTGTTTATATCCCCTTAGCTTAATAGTTTGGCAAAGTGCCTTAAAAAGAAAATAAGTCCTGCCGTTGATTAGTTTGACAAAAATTCCTCAAGGTGCTGTTCCAACAAGGCTACAGTCTAATGGAGTGAAACAAGTAAGATAAAAGTTGTATTATAGTTATGTAGGTTATATATTATGTGTAGGGCATACCTACAAAACTGTGCCCACCACCAACTTTCTTTCCTCATAGCTTCCAATAAAATCGATATTTGTCATTGAAATTTTCAACAAATATGCTTCAGGCTGTTTGATTGGATTTTGTTATAAAAACTATTTTTTCCAAGGGTGAGAAGTTTTGGAAAATTCACATGAGTCAGCTTTTCTTCCTCATAACTTACAGAAAAATGGGTGTTTTTAATGAAAAATTATACAAATACATTTCAGATGGTGTAGATTATGCTTACATCAAATTTTAATGTGAAAAATAAAATTGCTGGGCAAGTACACATACATTCGAATATTTGTTAGAAATTTCAAGTTACATTTTGTAGATGTGTAATGTGTGTCAATATGATTGCATGCGAGTCCACCTTTTCATTTTAAATTCTTATATAATAGTTAATTGTAATCTACACTATGTGGAAGGAAATTTGTAGAAAATTTCATTCAACAATACTCATTTTTCTGAAAGTTATGAGGAATATTGTCTTGTGTGAATTTTACGAAACTCCTCTCCTCACCTTCAGAAATAATTTTTTTCACATCAAATTCTGATATAATGATAATCTAAAGCATCTGAAGTGTATTTGCTGAAAATGTGGTTAAAAGAATATCCATTGTTCTATAAGTTATCAGGAGACAAAGTTGTGGGAGGGGACACAGTTTTGTAGTTTAGGCTGATTGTAGCTCGTAACAGATGAAGTTGTCAGAATTTTGTTAACACTTGATAAATGGTTGTGGAAGTCCTTCTTCATTGTTGACAATCTTTTCACATTCCATAATAAAATCGTATGTGATTCTGTCACTGACAAAAGAATCATTCTTGTACTCTTCATGATTTGTAACAAATTGCCTTGTCCATTGGGCCATTGTCATTATCTTTCCTATAAAATAAATGAAAATAAAAATTGGCTTATTTTCCGCTGTATTTTGTAACAATATCCTATCCCCATGATCTATGGCACAAATAGAAAAACACTTATCTGTTTCTTTTCTTCATTAATGTTAGCCGTGATAATTGTTTTGAAAATCTTGTTTAAAACCAAACTATGGTAGAATGATTTAACCGCAGGACATAATTTGGAAGGAATACTATTCACACATGGTCTTTCATATAAGTGTTTAGAGTGTGATGATTTATTAATAATAGGGGTTACAGGGATAAAATACAGATTCACATTGTATTTTATAATTGAAAAAGTAACTAACAGATAAATGTTGTATATTTAAAATAACATTACTCTTGAGGAAAATGAATAATCTCACCTGCAGCTTTGTCTGAGATGTATTTCAGGTATTGCATTATTTTAGGTCTTTTGCTGAAATCGTAGTCAATATAATCAAGATATTTGTGTATGAGAGGAATTAAACCAGGGAAATCATCCTGTTGATAATAGAATCAAAATAATTGAAAATAGTTTCAGATTTCTATCCCATAGATTAGAAATTGATTGAGGTATTGACCAAATAGTTATTGATATTTTAGTGGTAAAAGAATGGAGAAAGATATGAAAAGAATTTCAATATCCTTCTTATAATAAAAATCATATATATGTATGCTCATATGACATGACACTATTCATACACAAAAGTATGAACATAGACAAACTAAACATCAGTAGTCAATGTATATAGAGGCAGCATAATTCAATACTATATATAAATACACACACACATAAACTGAATTAGCAGATATGTACTATTTTAATGCACAAACAGGTTAAATGATTTTAAGTTTGACTTTGTTCAGTATCTATGCAGGAGTAATTAGAACCACAATTTTGTTTTTTAAATATTGTTCCAGATAATTTTTGTTTCTGAATAACGTTATTTATGTTTGTATTCTAAATTAATAAAAATTGTTTTCAATTTTTAAAAAAATATATTTTACCTTTCCATTCATGATTTCATTTAAAGTCATCAAACTGTAAATATCCTGAGTTAGTTCAGAAGATTCTAAGTGACAGGAAATAAAACAATTATAGATTTAGTACAATAAATATATGTGCTATATAGTGTGACAGGCAAACTGCTTGCTATGATTATGATGCAAAAACTCATAACTTAGATCATGTATTAATTTCATCTCTACAGATTTTAACACACAATTTAAGTACACTGCTAACACAGTAGTACATGGTACTGACTTATAAAAACGGTTATTCTTCATAGCATATTATGGTTGCATTACAAAATACTGTGTGCCTACAAGTCATTAATCATAATTTAAAATTTTTAAACAGGGTGTGACAGAGAAGCCCAAAATATTGAATGCAAGGTAAGTTTGCATTAATTCATATATTTGTTTTCTTGTAATTTGCCTTGCGTTTACGTCGCATTGTTCTGGCCTTAATCACGATCCTTTATACAATAATGATTCATAGTAATTATTCCATTATATATATATATATATAAATTAAATTAGAGATAAAACTACTATTAGGCAACTGAAGCAGTGGTAGACATAAACCAATACATAAATAACAAAAAATATAAATATAATTAATATATAATATATAATATATATATAAAATCTAAAATTTAGAATTTAATTTTTTTTAATTTCTTAAATTACAATCACTCCCACACACCCTACCTATACCACCACCCTCAGCCTAAACCATACCCCACACTTGCTTTCCCCACTCTTACCTTCCCCACATCCCAACACCATCACACCACACCACACCACACACCACCACATCACATCACAATGCACACACTAGCACTTAAAACTTCCCAGACCCACACCATTATCCACAGACCTGCACATACACACACGTACATGTCAGTGCCCCCACCCCTCTTCCAAATGCACATACATGCTCTGTTATACAAATGCACGCACACCTTCGGTTTGGGATCACCACTACTTTATTATCTCCATTTCTTACAAGCTCTCCTATGTGACCCCTCTGTCTGGCATTTGCCATGATAGATTACTAGCCACTACATTTTCTCTCCTTGTCTCTTTCTGTGTTCCTTTCTGTGGAAGAGTATAGGCTCAAAACATTAAAGAGTTTTTCACTTTCCGAGCATTAAACTAATACATATATTTTGTGAATTTTTCCCTATATATACACATGCATGGCTTTGTGATAGGGAAGTTTGCATTCCAATCAATATTTAATTAAAGTAAAATTTTATTTATTGTAATTCTGAAAATTTCCAATAAATATAGCTCTTACCTTTTTGAACATCTTTTCTGAAATGAAATTTCTCTTTATTAATGGCATCTGGCTTTTGTGCTGGTAGGAAGTTTTCATCAACCTTACAGAGGGTGAAATGATATGGTAAATATGTATAAAATGGGATTGATAATTACCTAATGGTGTGTTGAGTTCTTGAGCAAGACATTTTATTTCATGTTGCTTGAGTGCACTCAACTGGAAAAAGTACATTGTATCTGTATTTCAAATGGCCATTGTTGCCACATTCTGTGTCACACTAGATCTCCCTGAGAACTACATTAAGGTATTTCTCTGGAATGCTCAGCCACTTGCATGTTAATTTCATGAGTAGGGGGTCTCATTGATCAGATCGACTGGAACACTTGTTATAATAGACTGAGCGACAGAAACATCTTGGCCAACTTAATAATTTAATGTAATGATTAACAAAACACATAATGGTTTTAATACACATTTTAAAAATCCTTTGATGACAGTGCCCCAGCATGGGCACCTATGATTGGCTGGGACTTGTATAGGAGCAAAAAAATAAGTGTTCCCAACAGGAATTTAAATTAATTGAAACAGTGTTGACTTTAAAATTAATTTCATTTATGTTTTGTAATTAAAGATGATGCTTGGAGCTGTCCACCTCTTGGTATTAATTCTGCACCTGTCATTGATATATATATATATATATATATATATATATATTATTGAGGTAGCTGGCTAATCATGACACAAGTGTCTGCTCTGGCATTGTCAGTCTATATATCACTGGTGGGGAGATGAATCACTGCTGTCTCTAGTGTTTAAGTATCCATCAGTGACAAGACCAAAGTTGAAATCACATGATCTGAGATCACAGCACTAGATGTAGTGGGGATTTATCTTCCTGCTACCAATATTAACAAAAGTGCATTTGGCACCAAAATGTCAATGAGTGTTTCTCTTATGATAATTACCACAGTATAGTTTGTTGTAAAAGAACATACACATTTTAGGGTGAATAAAATCCAATGAGTTGAGACCTAATGACAGAATATCTATCACAGCTCTCATATCTATAGTTAGATCAAAGAGTTTAATGTTTATTTTAGAGAAGTCAATATTTACCTTTGTTATCGGGATCAAAAGGTTCAGTTTGAAAGTAACTATAGTACGTGTAAGAAGAAGCATAAATACAACAAAGGCAGCATTTTCAAAATCAGTCAGCTGAACCTGTAAGTATATTAAAATAATTAGTAATGGCATCGTCATACAATCATCAATTTTTCTAAAGTCCTATGGTTATAGAGGCATGGTTGGAGGCATACAGTTACAAATCTGCACATAATGTAGCAGGATTCTTATCTTGACATCACTAACATGTTTTCATGGACAGGAACTGTTTTTGGTGGAGAATCCTGTGTCTGAGGAGCCCTTATAAAGAGAACAACGTTCACCTGGATATACTGGGAAAGTGCTAGAAAAGGTGCAATAAAAATTGTCTGTCCTTTCTCTGCTGGGTAGTTTACTGCAGCTAACAGTGGTTCAATTTAGCAGGAATGAACAATGAATTGGTATAAACAACGATAACAAGTATACAAGCAATAAGGTTTCTCTTAACCTGGCCTGTTGAAATGTGAAAACCCTTTTAGATCGAGCAAGTAGGTCTGAAAGAAGAAAAGCTCTAGTAACTAAAGAACTAAGGCTTCTTAATGTTGATATAGCAGCTCTTTCTGAAAAAGGATTTTCAGATGAAGATCATCCTGTCGAAAGAGTGGCAGGTTTTACATTGTGCTGAATTGGGAAGCCAAAGGGAGAGAAAAGGGAAGGTGGTGTTGGGTTTGAAATTAGAAGTGATTTGCTAAAAGACTTAGAACGACCACCAAAACATAAATAAGCACATAATGAAACTCCAGATCCCTCTTTCTTGTGGACATTTTGTAACTGTTTCTCTATTTATGCCCCTACACTTTCAGCTAATGAGAAAAATATCCATGCATTTTATGAGGAGCTTACAAAATGTATTCCGTCAATGCCTTTGAGAAGCTGGTTGTACTGGGTGACTTTCATGCATATGTTGATAGAGACTAAGGTGCCTGTGATATACTTGGGCATTACAGAATAGGAAAGGTGAACAACAATGGGTTGCATCTGCTATAAATGTTCTCTGAGATAGAGTTGATTGTTGGGAATGCTCTCATCATAAAATGAAACATGGATTCCCCCAAGATCAAAGCAAGGTCACATGATTGAGTTTGTATTAACTTGGAAAGGTGACTTACAAGATTTGTGCAGACGCAGAATAGTGCGAGGTGCTGATTGTGATACTAAACACCAAATGGTTAGGGCAAAGTTCAAGTTCAGTGTCTGCAAGAAAATTCATTTTGTAGGTATACAAGTACCAAAGAAAATTGATGTAGAGCAGCTAAAACGGCCACAAGTTTTGCAGTTATTTTAAAAGAGATGTACCAATATTCATTTTGAAGGTTCATGACAATCTTTCCAGAATGAAATATATAAAATGGGTTCAGAAGTGTTAAGTTTTAAGATGATACAGTGATAAATGAACTTTTAGCAACAAAGAAGTCCACTCATGAAAAGCTTCTTAACCCAAATGTTAAGAACACAGTACAGCTAGAAAAGTTGTACAAGTCTCAAAAAGAAGAATTTCAAAAATAACTCAGGAGGCTTAAAGACACTTGGAGAAAATTGTCAGAGGAAGTACAGGCAGCCTATGATAGGAAGGACATTAAAAGTTTCTATAGTTTATTGTGGCAAGCTTTTGGACTCCAATTTTCATCAGATGTTCCCTTGAAGTCAGAAGATGGAAATGATCCTCCTGGAATAATGAATAGATGGAGAGAACACTTTGCAGATCTTTTCCACAATATGTCTATAGTGAACATGGATATCATAAACATGCCACAAAGAGAGATAATGCAACACATGAATGATACACCTTCCACTGGAGAAGTAAATTTGGCATTATGTATATTAAGATCAGTTGTAGCTCATGGATTGGATGGTATTCTAGTTGAAATTCTGAAAGCAGGCGGGGATCATATTTCATCTGAAATCCATAGCCTGATAACTCAAGTTTGGAATGAATCGTCTGAATGACATGCAAACAGGATTGACTGGTCAAAGAAGAACTGTAATCCCTGAATCAACATCAGTGCGTAACCTGGGCATTGACGTGAGCAGTGAGGCTTCTTTTCAAGTGCATATTACCAATTTGGTAATGTGCTCCCTAATACACTCAGCACACAATACTCCCAACTATGATCAACACAAAATTAATGGTGAAACTCGAAGCTATCCAATGAAGCTACACAAAGAAAATCATCTCAATGTGCCACATCAGCTACTAGGAAAGACTGAAAGAATTAAAATTCTTCTCCCTAGAACAAAGGCGATAAATTTATGGAAAGTCCTGGAAGGCCTTTTACCAAGCTTTGGCATTGAAAGTTACACAAACAGCATTTACACAAATTATTCGGCTTGTTTGCCTGATTTATGTTGGTCTACTACGTTTTTCAGTGAGATAGTGGCTTGTTTGAGGATTTTAACTCTTATTTCTAGCAAGCTGGTACTTCGTGTACTCTCTATTATAATTATAATTATAAAATTTTAGTGATTAGCCATATAACAGAATTATTGCTTGCTGGCCACTAATATTATTATTTTAATTTTTATTTATTTATATATTTACTACTACTAATAATGATAATAATAATAATAGTAATAATAATAATAAGCAGTTCTGGTTTTTATTAACAGTTTCAATGTGTTGAACTGGAATATGAGTGAAATAAGGCAGATTGACCGGTACATTCATAACATACTGACTTGCAATAAGATGCACCAACAAAAGGCAGACGTATATCATCTTTACCTACCCAGAGCTCAAGGAGGTTGAGGTTTGATCTAATCTGAAATCTTCTACAAAACCACAATAATTGGACTGGCTAAATAGCTTGAAACATCTAACGACTGGATGCTAAAGCTTGTTGAAAACCATGAAAGACATAAGCTTCATTCTGTTATGAAGGAGAGCAAAATATTTTCAAGTGAGTTTATGATTAAGCATGATGGAAGTGCAGCAACTGTAGTTGCAAAGAAGGTGAAATCAATATCAAAACAAAATGCATTTGAACAATTGGCTGATAGATGGAAACAAAAATCCCTGCATGGCAAATATATGACTCGAAGCAACAAGCTAATGTAGACCAGAAGCACACCCATCAGTGACTATGGAGCTCAGGGCTAAAGGCAGAGAGTGAAGGATTTATCTTGGTTGCCCAAGAACAGAGCTTATTGACCCGGAACTACTAAGGCAATGGGATGAAAAATGGTGTAGAGCCAAAGTGCTGTTAATGCAACGATGAGATTGAAAAAGTTGACCACCTAATCTCCACATGTAAGGTTTTTAGCACCTGTAGAGTACAAATCAAGACATGACAGAGTTAGCCAATATCTACATTGGATGATATGTCGGCATTATAGAATGAAAACTGCTGACAAATGGTACAAGCACCACCCTGAGGCTGTAACTGAGGGAGAAAATGTAAGTATTCATTGGGAATTATCAGTGTGTACAGACCGGACCATCAAAACAAACAAACCAGATATTGTTGTGAAAGACCAATACAATAAAGCCTGTTTATTGATTGATATGAGCATACCTTGTGACCATAATATCTCGGAAAAAGAATTTGCTAAGCTCAGAAAATATAAAGATTTGCTAATTGAAATCGACAAAAAATGTGGCACCTCAAAATGGTTACAATACCAGTAATTGTAGGAGCACTTGGAATGATCAAAAAAGAAACTGAAAATTATTTAAGAATGGTGTCTGGCATACCATCCATGTAGGAAATGCAAATGATTGCCATAACTGGTACGTCACATGCTAAAAAGAGCATTGTTGCTGCGAATTTTCTTTGTTCACTTTTTAACTTTTTATTTTTGCTCTCTTTCTTTTCCATTTCTCTATCACATGACTTTATAAATGGATAATTTGGTGTGTTTATTTTAATGGCCTACCAACATATGCAGTACGATTTTCTGCCCTAGGTGTCAGGAAGTCACTATCAAGAAATGGAAAACGAACTGAAAGAAGATAATATCTGTATGAATAATCAATTGAATATTTACTCATTTGTATGCATATACATATATATATATATATATATATAATATATATATATATATATATATATATATATAAAATAATTGTCACATATTATTTTACAGATAAATCTCCTCTATTTACATAATATTGAGGTCTCTTTCTTCTTTTGTATCTTACCATTTTTACCAAATATATATAATATATATATTATATATAATATAATTCATAATCATCGTTTAAACGTCCGCTTTCCATGCTAGCATTGGTTGGACGATTTGGACTGAGGGATGGGGAACCAGATGGTTGCACCAGTCTCCAATCTTGATTTGGCAGAGTTTCTACAGCTGGATGCCCTTCCTAATGCCAACCACTCCGAGAGTGTAGTGGGTGCTTTTTACATGCCACCGGCACGGGGGCCAGTCAGGCGGTACTGACAAAGACCTCGCTCAAATCCTTTTACACATGCCACCAGCACAGGTGCCAGTAAGGCGACGTTGGTAACGATCACGCTCGAATGGTGTCTTTTACGTGCTGCTGGTAGCATGGAAGCCAGTTGGCTGCTCTGGCAATGATCACACTCGGATGGTGCTCTTGGCACTCTACTAGCACGGGCACAAGTGCCAGTAAGGCGATGCTGGTAACGATCACACTCGATTGCTGCCATTTAAATGCCACTGGCACAGAAGCTGGTTAACCGCTCTGTCAATGATCACGCTTGTATAGTGCTATTTGCACCCTGCCAGCGTGGACGCCAGTAATCGAATTTAATTTTGATTGATTTAATTTGATTTCACTTGCCTTAACAGGTCTTCGCAAGCAGAGTTTTAGTGACCAAAGAAGCAATAGGTTACATACAAGTGGGTTGGTTACGCCCCTAGCATAGGCCATAAGATTATGGTTTCATTTGGCTTGCCTGGTCTTCTTATGCACGGCATATTTCCAAAGGTCTCAGTCACTAGTCATTTCCTTGGTGAGGCCTTAAGTTTGAAGGTCATGCTTCACCACTTCATCCCAGGTCTTCCTGGGTCTACCTCTTCCACAGGTTCCCTCAACCGCTAGGGTATGGCAATTTTTCACACAGGTGTCCTCATCCATTCTTGCCACATGACTATACCAGCGCAATCGTCTCTCTTGCACACCACATCTGATGCTTCTTAGTCCAACTTTTCTCTCAAGGTACTTACACTCAGTTGAGTATGCACACTGACATTACACATCCATCGGATCATACTGGCTTCATTCCTTGCGAGCTTACGCATGTCCTCAGCAGTCACAGCCCATGTTTCACTGCCATATAGCATGGCTGTTCGTACACAAGTGTCATACAGTCTACCTTTTACTATGAGCGAAAGGCCCTTTGTCGCCAGCAGAGGTAAGAGCTCTTTGAACTTTGCCCAAGCTCTTCTTATTCTAGCAGCTACACTTTCAGTGCACCCACCTCCGCTACTGACTTGGTCACCTAGGTAACGGAAGCCATCAACTACTTCTAGTTTTTCTCCCTGGAATGTGGTAGAAGTTGGTTTCTGCGCATTTTCAGTGTTTATTACTCCTGAGCATCTCCCACATAAAAAAACTATCTTCCCATTTAGCCTTCCTTTGATATTACTGCACTTCTTATGTGTCCATAGCTTACACTGGGTACATCTTATAGAGTTTCTACCTAAGCCTCTACTACAGATTGAGCAGGGCCATCTACCTGAAGGGATTTGTGGTTTGTCTCCCTTCTACATATTAGGACTCTGGTTCCTAATATATAATATATATATATATATATATATATATAATATATATATATATATATATATATATATATATATGTATGTATGTATGTATTTATGATTTAAAAAATGATGCAGAAGAATACCAAAGGGAAAAACAGAAAATCTATGTTCTAGATGTGGGACATGCATTTTTTTTGTCATTTATCTTCAAATACATCATGACAGTTTCACATCTTTAACTATAATATTGTTTATTTTAGTGGTGCCAACAGCAAAAGATTGCAAAGAATAATGAGGGAACTTAGAGAACAGTGACAAACACAAACTCGACACAGGTAGTTGGTATGAATGTAAATATTCAAACAAAATAGAAGTCATACAGCTCAGAGGCATACATATATACATACACAAACACACACAAACATACATACATACATACATACATTCATAGGTGATAATATAAGTATATATGCAGAGAATTTAATGTATAGGCTGACAGTACATTTATATTGGCAGTGTAGCAATATCGTTCTCGCATTGCTATCTTCACTGTTTGAGAAGAGTATTAAGAATAATCTCATTCGAGATTACAAACATCTTCGGCTAGTTCAACATTGTTGTAAACACTAATTCGATTGGCTGACAGGTGGTCTCTACTACGTTCGCACCGCTGGTTATCACGTGACGCGATTTGCCTCCGCTTATTTCCGTGCCATAGTTCCATGCAGCCAATCACAGCTTTCCATTTCTAAAGTTCATTGGGAGCCACAAAAAGCTTATAAAACAAGGGTTCTCAGACAAGTATTCGTCTTAGGTTTCAAGTCATTCTCAGGGCTAACCTCTGACCACACAGAGCATACTCGACCATGTTCCAGTTTCGAAAGGCAGGCGACTACCATTAATACAAGATGTTACAGATACCTCTCATACTGTTAGTGTGAAAATATCACCACGAAAAGAACGGTTACAGGATATCTATAACTAGAGAAAAATAACCAAGCAGACTATATAATGAAGACGCAGCGAAAACCAAGCGACAGACACAAATCATCGCCAAACATCGAAGATTTAATTTGTACACAAGACAACTACAGATTCAGCTATAGCGGTTAGGTGAAAATCTCACCATGGAAAAAACGGCTACAGTTAACACATCTGGAAGTATATTCATATCAAGAGAAAGATAAACACAACGAATGATTCAATTAATCTCAACTACGAGACGCAACATCTTGATATGAAACTCTTACACTGTACCTCATAAACGGTAAATCAATTATCTGTTCTTGGGTTCTAGTTCTTCTAAGAACCACCTTAAGCCATCTGTTACTACCTGTTGCCAGGCTTATACCAACAACATGAACTGTGAACTAAATTCCATCGTCATTTCACTGGTCAGTACCTTTTACGCCTCACGAACACACAGACACAAAAACATGCTAACACTTACAAACTTCCAACATCAAGCATGATTGTAAAATATGTAAAATAAATAATGTATATATCTTAAAAAGAAATCTTGTTGTCATTCCACTTATGTGTTTTGCCGCTGCATGTATTATATGGTCAGTAAATAAATCATTAAGAATGGGATCGCGTGCGACTGTGTCTCTTATACGATACGACCGTATGTGATCCTATTAATATAAAGGCTGAAACATTAGCATTTGTGGGCAGATTTGGTCATAGAGGAGAAAATCTCTTCTCATGACTACACCTGAACCTGTGCATGATGAAACACAGAAGTCTCTGTTACATAGACAGTTTCTGGTATGGTGTTACCTCCATTGTTCTGAATTCCACTTTCCATCCGGATTTCTCATCAGGAAGCTTCAGTTTTATGCTGTGCCAGTTACTTGCTATAATGGTCTGAAACAAAATGTTAAACAATCTCAGTCATGAATATGGAATTACATATGAGTATGTAACTTTTACAAGAAGAGAGCAATTATTGAAGTTTACACTGTGCAAAAAATTCTTGAAAAGTTCAATTTTTAAATTTAACTGCATTATTCAAATCATAAAACTAATTTTATTTCATTTCAAGGCAGTCAGCATTTTTTAATACATTGCAAAATAGTTGGCATTCTTTAACACCTTTCTTTTCTCTTGTTGTCCATCTCTTCTTTGCTTACTTTATTACAATTAACTTTTCTTTATTCTCATAACTTTTTCTCTCGTTCTTATCTTTCTGGTTCTTCAACATTACCCCCAACCACTCTGTTATTGCATTTAATACTTTTTGGCTTTCTCTACATATAATTTTACTTTCACTTTCATTCCTTGCAACACTATCTGCTTGCCTATCTGTCTGTTAGTTGGTCAGCCTGTCAATCTGTCTGTCTATCTGTCACTCTGTCTCTCTGGAAGAAATCAGTAACATTCAGACCTAAATAAGAAAACATTCCAATTATAAAACACCCAAGAAACAACATAGGACACAAAAGCACATCTACGACTCCATCAGGCATTGAAGGCCAAAGGAAGGAAGAAATGTGTTGATTATGGAATTGATTTATAACTTAGTGGCTCCCATAGATTTATTTGTAAATTATTAAAAGTATTCAACAGATATATTTTACCTGAATGTGATCAGTATCATTTATAATGTCTTGATCGATTTTTTCTTTGTATAAAGTGATGGGATCTCTTACAAGAAGTTGGGCAACAAATCTGGACATCATTTCATCAACACCTGATTAATTAACAAATATTTTAATTATCTCAATTGATAGCATTGTCATTAGTTAGATTGCTGTATAGGTGGCGAAACAGATAGATACATAGCTAAATAGATGGACAGTTCAGAGGAAGATAGATAGAATAAAACAGCCACTTGAAGCTTTAAAAGCATATCAGAGTAACTCACTGTAAACATTATTATTATTAAGTTTGAAATAAAAATTATCCCCTCAAAAAGCCATTCTCTACTCATTCTTTCAAATATATATATATATATATATATATATATATATGTGTGTGTGTGTGTGTGTGTGGTGTGTGTGTGTGTATATAAATATATATATATGTGTGTATATAAATATATATATATATATATATATGTAGTGGATGCGTGGATGTATTAATAAATACATAAGTTGTTTTGTAATAAATTAAAGATTTATTTTCACTACATCAATTTGTAAGCAATGCTACACATTGCTTGTACAAAATGCATATTAAATAATGCTTGCAAAGAATACATGTTAAAGAAATGCATAATACATGATACATATTAAAGAAGAATATGTTTGATGGTGTGTGTGTGTGAGTAAATCATGCAGGACAGTCACCTTTATGAATATTCTCTCGTTGTCTCCTGAAATGCGTGACGTTCATTTAGGCGTCGGTTTCTGGTTCTCTTCAGATACCGATTTTTCCGTTCTATTTATAAAATCTCAAATAGCCAGAAAAATAGATATACCGCAAGAGAGTTATCGTTAAAGTAGGTCACTGGTCGTTCAGTTAAACTTCGCCTGACCTGGCTCAGGTCAGAGGTCGAAGGGAGACGATCCATCACTTTTTGTCAGAACAAAGAAATTCTGATTTCGCGCCTTTTTATGCATTGGTATTTGACGACCAATGATTCTTGGGTTTGATTTCGAATCCAAGCTTAGAGAAGGAAGTGCTAATTCTTACATATATATATATATAATATATATATATATATATTATATATATATATATACTCATATCTGCACTCAGTTTGCTTAGGAGGTTGTTGTGACCTAGCATATGTGCTGCTTCTTTCAGTTTTTGTATTTTCCGGTGGTGTTCTCTGTCGATTATTTTAACTTCATCCCATAGGGGGAGGTGGTCTCCATTTTTACATACAATGTCAGCTATACTCAATTTATCAATATCTCCTCACATCACAGCTTTGTGATGTTCGTCTACCCTTATTTAGAGGGTTAAGCAGGTTTCACCTTTGTATAACCACCACAGCTGCATGGGATGGAGTACACACAATCTTTGGTCATATTCTCTTCTATTGGTGGTTTTACTCAAAGGGGATATTTGCAAAGTATTGTATTACTCTTGAATACTGACCTGATGTCATATGGGCCACATATCTTTTTGGAGAAGCCTTTCACATAGGGTATAAAAAGTGTGGACAGTTTATTTGTTTCATCCTCTCGTTTGTTCATAATTGGAGTGGAAAGAATGTTTTTTGGGTAGTTGTTGCTTAATAGGTTGTTATTGAGCTTGATCATTTCTTTGTGGTGTGTATCACAATCACTACTTATATTTGTTGCACAATGTTTTAGGCACTGAGCAATCCCTTTCTTTACACTGTATGGATGGTGGGAATTGAAGTTTAAGTATCGTCCAGTGAAGGTTGGCTTGCGGTATACAGATGTCCTGAATCTATACTTGGTGTGTGTTATTACTATGTCCAGAAATGCTTGCTGATTGTCTTTTTACTTTTCAATTGCGAATGGTATGGATGTCTTTTTTAAGTTCACATCATCTAACAGCACTTGGACATCTTCCTGGTGGGGCCAAAGTAGAAAGGTCTCATCAACATATCGCAACCATAGGGTTGGTTTTAGTGGTGTTGATAATAAAACCAAATTCTCAAAGCATTCCATGTATATATTAGCTATTATCAGTAATAATGGTGAGCCCATAGCTAAACCTCTTCTTGTCGATATATATCAGTGTCCATACTGAAGTAGATAGTTTCTACACAGAAGGTCAACATTTCCATCAAGTTTCTTATTTGTATACCAGTGCATTCTGTCACTAGTTTTTCTTGAATCAATGATAGTGCTTCACCAGTTGGGATTTTGGTTAACAGACTTATCACATTTTGACTCACCATCTGGTTGAATTCAATGTGGGTATCATTGGTCAATTCTCTGAAGTGGGTGGAATTATTCACATACAGTGTTTACTTTCCTGCTAATGGATTGATTATATCCACATGGAAGTGGCTCAGTGGATGACATGCTGAACCTCGACAACTCACTATGGTTATTAATGGAATACCATCCTTGTGAATCTTAGAGAGACTGTACATGTGTGGTAGATTACTGTAGTGTTTAGTCAGTTGTCTGTACTTCATTGGTGTAAAATGATCCTTGTTCTTGATCAAGATCTATGACAACTTCCTCTCTGTTTTCAGAGTTGGGTCTTTCTTTTGTTTGCTGTAGCTACCATCACTTATAAGACTTGCCAATTTTTCAGAGTAGTCAGACTTGTTCATCACCACTGTAGTATTTCCCTTGTCTATTGGAAGTATTATGATGGAATTCTCACTCTATAGTCTTTTCTTCCTTAGTGATGTTTGGTTTGGAAAGTCTTGCTTTTTCTAGTACCTGTCTCACTTTCCACTGTAGTTCATCTCCCTGAGCTTTTGGTATCTTTATAGCTATCTCTTGAATAGGGGTTATTATGTCCAATTATGGAATGTGCTTGATAGTTGCCGCAAAGTTGAGACCTTTGTTCAGTACTACTTCTTCATAGCTTTCTAGATGTCGGCTTTTTACATTAAGTACTGCTTTCACAGGCGGGTGACGGACTTCAGTCTTCATTCTCTGACCTTTGAGTTTCATAAAATTCGTAATCTGACGTATGTTCACCATTTCAAATTCTTTCATGTATGGCTTTTCTAGATCTTATTGGATTCTCTTTCTATCATCATCTCTGGTTAATTTCCTAAGTAATGAAGATAACTTCTCCTTGATTTCGTTATTTAGTTGTTTTTTGCAACGGTTGTAATGGATCCTCTCACGGACAACAGCTTGTCCTGCCCTTTCCACTACTCTTCTAGCTTTATATGAATTCACTGGTGTCATTATATTCAAACCAGGTGGTATTAACTTTGAGTCTCTAATTAATGTAATTAGATGACATCTAGAAAACTCTGAAAAAGCAATACTGAATAAAGGTTGCACATTTCTGTGTCACTTCCTTTTCCATGTGCTAGAGCCTCGTAATATATATCTGGAAGATCCTGGAAGGAATTGTGCCAAATTTTGGCATTGTAAGCTACACCAATGCTAGAATGGGACGACACTGCACAGTGCCAAAGATCCCAGCAATGCGATCACGCTTCAGGACCAGCTTCTGCAACAGCCTGGGTTTCAAGGGCTCACAGCTTTTTATTATTCTCCCAAAGAGTCTGAGGAACTTGCACAAAGTAGATGTAGCGGTTTTTAAATCAAAGCTGGACATCTGCCTGTCGAGAGTCCCAGATCAACCTACCTCACATATAAAACTTCAAATGTGTGTCTGTCTGTATGTCTGTCTGTGTGTTTCCCTAAAACTTGAGAACTACACAACAAATTTCATTCTAATTTTACACATGCCTTACTTAGGGTCCATGTAGTTTCATGGGCAAAAAAAATGTTCAACTTCTTGCCTAGAGCGAGCCCATAGCAATATCATATCGTCTCCACTATTTCAGTATTACGTGTTAAAAGGGAAACAAAAACATTTTTCTATTTTATGTCAGATACTTTTACTTTAACAATAAAAATAATAATAATTATTGAAATATATGAAGTAAGTAATAATTAAAATCAAACTAAAGTATAATATAATCGTAACATAACATCAATGACTTGAACTTGAATAAGTGGTTTCACATGAATGGGAATAAATTAAAAATGAAATTAGTGTGCAGAAATGGAATAGTCCAGATGGATAATAAAAAATTAAATTAAAGGGAAGACTATTGTCTATAAAGTATACAATGTTGAGAAAAAAGAAGATTTGAACACATGGATATCTAATCAGAGGTGGTAAATTCACCACAATAGAAGCAAGGTTTGAGTCAACGGAGTGTGCAAGGGAGTACTCAACTTGAACTTGCAAAGTGGAAATAATTTAATTTTACCTTTATATCTGTAACGTAGGACGTCGCATTAAAAACTTTTTAATGCCCCCCCCCCTCCAGAAGTAGAGGTAGGCTGGATTGTAGCCTGAAACGCGCCTGTAGCTGTCGGACTGGCAGTGTGAAACGGCTGACCTCCCTTGTTCGAAGGTTATAATGGATACAGATTGTGTATCAATAGCTATCTTAAGGCGATGGCCTCATGGAGCTAATCAGCGGCAGCGTTTATTCTTATATCTATAAGAATGCCATATTAATATGGCGATAACAATTAATTTCCAGTAACGCTGCAGTAATCTCTTTTATAGAGACTTAGTAATTTTAATATTTCTATTATATATATATAGATAGATATATATACATGTACACACACACACACATATATATATATATATAAATCCTTAAAATCCTTAAAAATGTTTTAGCCCGAAGGCCGCGGCCATGCTGGGGCACCACCGCTGAATGAGCTACACTAGTTTGTGAATCCACCTCTGATACGTGGCACTTGATCAACAAGGGAGTTCGATGCTGCTGCCCGCATCCGTGTCTCCTGTCGTGAGGTAGGTTCATCTGGGACTCCCAACAAGAAGAGATCCAGTTTAGTTTTATATATTATATAAAGATAGAGAAAAGGGAAAGACAATAAATAATTGATAAATAGTGATAGATTGGTAGATTGATAGGTAGGTAAGCATGCATGTATGCAGGCAGGCAGACAGACAGACAAATGGACAAAAATTTGGAACTAAGTAATAAAAAATTAAGTGAAATTAAGACAAGAGATAATTAATTCTGTCAACGGTCAATGTCAATTTTTTTTTCTCAAAATATAATTCAAAACTTATTTTTATATGTTTTTAGAGAATTTCTAAATACCTTCTGCTTTTAGTAATTCATACTGTTCAGCATCATAACTGTAATCATAATCATTATAAAATTGGTCGCTCATGGAAAGGTAACTACCTACTGAATCAAAACGAGTTTTCTTCACCAAAATGTTACCATTTGTCAAAGGCTGAAAAAGAGAAGATAGAATAGAATAAATGAAACAACAAAGCAATTAATTTTATAATATTTATTCATTAACTAACGTCATTTAATACTGAAATGATTTAATTGTAGCAATGTACTTTAGGTGTGGCATGATATTTTGGAAGATGCAATAATATATTTTGAAATAATTTGACTATTATAATATATTTAAAATTAGTTAACTTCAATGCAAAAGGATTAGTGCATTTTCTTCTTTTTTAATATATATATATATATATATATATATATAAAAAGTGTGTGTGTGTAGTGTTATAAACCCATTATAGTAGATCTCAACATTCATTTTTACTCTGAATATTAGATAATCAGGAGGTTATTTAATAACTGTGCTCATCACAGATACCAAGTATCAGAAAAGGAGGTGATGAAGTGTCACATCTAGTTTTTGGGTGTTGAGAGAAAGATGAAATGAAGTCATGAAGGACATTTAAGAGAAGGATGGGATTCATCAAGAGTTATGTGCCTTCCCCTCCCAAAACCTTAGTAAGTTGTGATGCTAACAAAATGTGATGCATAGATATGTGTGCATGTTTGAAATGTGTATAAGGTTTTTTGGGAAGGATTTGGTGGGTGTCCAACTGTTTAATCTCATGTGTGAGTGCATATATCTATGTGTATTTGTATGGGTTGGTCAAAATTTTATTGGGTTCTCAATTTCTAATTAGGGAAAGACAGATGGTGGGTCTATAATCATAGTGGACCCCATAGATAAGCAGTCATGTATCTTTTCTCATGTTGGCACAAGTGGGAAATTTTACTCCTGCAATTTGGTTTTTTTGCCAGTGAAGGAAGCTTTTAAACATAATTATTTTCTGGGTACACAGGATAGAGGCTGAACTAATATGGACTACTAACTCATGGAGGTAAAAGTTGGTTTGCATAAAATAAAGCAAAAGTAAAGTTATAGAAGCATGGATGACAATATAAAACAAACAAGACCAGGGAAGAGAAGGCATTTGCAATTGGGGATGGCCATCTGGAACCCACAAGTATGATGGAAGAGAGGTTACTCTAAAAATAGCTAGAAAGCAACATCCTTCATTACATGTTGGTACTTGACCCAAGCCTTAACCCCTCTACAACAGTTGACGCAAATATGCGATCACACTTTTGCTTGCCTACCCACGGTGAATGTAAATATACAATGTAGAGCTGCCCTACATCTATCACGGACTTTTTAGTGGCTGACGTATGTTTACATTCGCTATTGTGTACTTCATCTCTTTAAGTGTACACGCTCGCCGTCCTGTGCATTATCTTAGCTATTTCAGGTTACGTTCAAGTAATGAAACTAGCCATATTTTGAGTTGTACCACACGCAAGCTATTTTTTAAACTTAAGCAGAATAACTTGTGCTTATCATATTATGATAAATAGCTTTGTTTTCATAAACAAGTAGATATAAATGTACGAGTCAATGTTATTGTAACGGTGAACATAAATAGACACGAGCTCATTGGCACTTCTGTGCTTGTGTGGCCTCATTAGATAAAAATACAGGAGCAGTATCTCACATGCTTCAGGTAATACCAGCATCACGGGGTTAAACCCTCAATATTCAGATTATTCTGTCAATTGTAAAAGTGATTTATTCACATTTTTTGAATTAATCATGCATTATCTGACAGCTTAGGGATTTCAAAGATGTCATTCTTTATTTTTAGAATGACATTGTAGGGTCATATCTGGTTAGTTTTGGCATAAAATAGGTAGTATATTTGGGATGTATATATCCGGATTAAATGTTAAAGGATTAAGAAAGAGCTGAATGATAAGAAGCCGGAAACATAGCCGAAAACATACCCTCAAATCGAGAACAATGGAAAGATAGTCGTTGATGGTCTGTGTTCCATAGGAAGTGAAGGGATTAAGTCAAAAAGTATATTTACATACAGTCCTTTTACTCACTTCTAAACCCTGTTCTTGCATGGTACGATCATCACAAGATTGAGAAAGGGAACACCACCGACAGTCAGTATCAGATAAAAATCCTCGATATATAGGAGCAGCAGCAGTCAGTGCCAACTGGAAAATATATAAAATGCATCAAATCAAAGACAACATTACATGAAATAACATACACACACACAGACAAGTACACACAAGGAGACAGATGTGCATACATATACAAACATACACTCACACACACACATACATAGAAAATACACAAACTCGGACATGCAAGCACATGAATATGCAGAATACATAAATAGAAATGCACACACACACATACATACATACATACATACATGCATGCATAGGCACACACACACGCATGCGCACAAACAAACAAAGACAAACACAGTGTAAATAATAGACAGATTCAAGACTAGTGAAAAGGTTGCAAGACGCAACGAACATTTTACAAAAATAAAATTAAGAAATAAGTGGAAATTTTACCTGTGAGGATGTTAATTATAAGGCACAAAAAGAAAATGACACTCCCCAGACACAACAGAATATGTGTATATATATATATATTATATATATATATATTATATTATATATATATATATGTATATATATATATATATATATGTATATATATATATATATATATAGATATATATATATATATGTATATATATATATATATATGTATATATATATATATATGTATATATATATATATATATATATATATATATATGAATATATGTATATATATATGTATATATATATGTGAACTTTAGAAATCTGTTTAATTATCTACATTACTTCATGAGTATAGCCTCAAACACTAGGATGTCTAGAGAACTTACATGTATTTTAGCTGATGAGTACGGGACTCGTTTATATGCTGTAATCTTTGCAACTTTTAATAAAACCTGTCCTTGTATGAAACGATCGTACTAAAAACCTATCCATTCTTGTTGCTTCTTTCTCGCGTATATATATATATAGTATATATATATATATATATATATGTATATTTATGTATGTATATATATTATATATATAGATAGATAGATGTATGTATGTATATTTATGTATATATATATATATATATCTATATATATATATAGATAGATAGATGTATGTATGTATATTTATGTATGTATATATATATATATATATATATATAATATATATATATATATATATAGATATATATATATATGTATATTTATGTATGTATGTATATATATATATAGATACATAGATAGATATATGTATGTATATTTATGTATGTATATATATATAGATAGATAGATAGATATATGCATTTATGTATGTGTATATATATATCTATATATATATATATATATACATACACACACATATATATTTTTTTATTTTCTCTCCTTGTTTCTTTCGAAGAGTGTAGGCTCGAATGTTAAAGACTTTTTCACTTCATGAGTGTTATACTAATACATCTGTTTGTTGTCTACACCACCTGCTTTCAATTTTTCTTTTTTTTGGTGAATTCTCCCTATATATATATATATATATATATATATATATATATATATATATATGAGGGGGAGGAGGAACTACAAACTTGTGACATAGAGAGCTGGGAATTCCTGAGGGACAGCTTGCTTAGTGCCACAGACCAAATCTGTGTGTGATGTGAAGTTCCAAAAAGATCTAGGGTAATGTGGTGGTGAAATGATGTGGTAGACAGAGCTACTAGAGCAAAGAAATGGGCCTGGACGGACTGGAAGAGTTGGAGTAGCTGGGAACTGTATCAGATAGCCAGAAGAGGAGCTAGGAGACAGGTATATTTAACCAAGGGAGAAGCAGAGAAGAAGTTTTCCTATGTTTAATGACATGAAGACCAAAGAACTGAAGTATTTTGGACTGCAAGACAGTGTGTGAGAGAAAATAACGATGCCATAAGAGAGACATGTGTCCGCATGGATGACGGTGCAGTAGCATTTAATGAGTCTGCAAAGAAATAGGCTTGGAAATGCCATTATGAAAGACTGCTGAATGTGGAGAATGAATGGGAGGAGGATAATCTGCCAAATGTTAACACAATTGAATGACCAGCTACCCAAATTGACAGTACCTTGGTAGATAGAGCAATTAAGGATATGAAGACTTAAAGTGCCTGGTCCATCAGGAATCAGTGCTGAGATGCTTAAAATATTGGGTGGTGTGGGTTATGGTTTTCGTTTTAGGTGGGTTGGTGTGAGAATGGTTAATTTTGATTGACAATATAATCTCTGTTGATAACTTAACAAACATTAAAACAATACGTACCATAATTGGAGTAAGAGGTATCAAACTGTCATAGAGATAAGTAGCTTCTTTTATATCAGCAGCTTGAAATGTTACTTGTAAAGCACAACATCCTACTCCGAATGTTGGCGAGTCCATGTAAATGTGTCCTGGTTTCAAATGTTTCTTCATCACTTTATTGTCTTCATATTCAGAGAAATCTTCTCCATATGGCATCATGGTATTTTTATCTTTATAAACTGAAACAAAAAGTTTTATGTTTGAGACAAAATCAGTTTTTTGGTAATCATTGAAATCACAAACAAATCACTTGATTTACCAATAAAACCAGGCTCAAATTACTTCTTTAATGAATAAAGCTAGACTCGGATCATTTCCTTAACCAGTAAAACATGCCTCGATTTTTTCCGTTAACCAATAAAATTAGACTCAAATTACTTTATTAATCACTAAAACCAGGCTCAAAATAATTCATTAACCAATAAAACCTAGCTCAAATCACTTTATTAACTAGTAAAATTAAGCTTAAATTGCTTCGCTGATCAGTAAAATATAGGCTTAAATTATTCAGCACTATGCCCCAATTCCTACCAATTTTCTTATAAGAAAGAAATTCATTTCATTAACAATTTTTTTTTTATTTTAATATCTATATTGAAGATAATAATGCAATTGATTTTTAGTTTTCCAATGAATCAATCACTGCTTTGCTGATTTACTGTGTCTCTAACAGCAAATGTGACTGCACAAGAAGGATTGTCTGTAGAAATTGTTGCAGAGTAAATTCTGCAAAGTAATTTTGTTCTAAAATTGCTGCTTTGGATGTTTTCTGACAGAAATATTATCTTTCTTTACTTTGGTTTGCACCTTGACAAAAATAAACCAATATACATACATAAACACATACGATATGTACATTCATACATGCATACATACATACATTCATTCATACATACATACATACTTTCATACATACATACATTCATTCATACATACATACATACATACATAAATGCATGCACACATACACTCACATTCTCATATCCTCATCCTCCTCATCATGTGAAGTCAAGACATAGGTCCATACACTCAAACTTTCACACACACACACACACACACACACACATGCACATACGCATCTGGCACTCTCCACCAATTACAAAGAAAAGTGTACCAATTGATCTGTTCAACATAAATTAACTGCAAGTGATTGACCACTCCACAAGTATGTGTACCCTCAACATAGTTCTCAGGGAGATTCAGCATGACACAGAATGTAGCAAAGACGGCCCTTTGAAATGCGGGTTGTATTCCTTTTTGCCACTTGAGTGGACGAGAGCAATGTGAAATAAAATGACATGCTCAAGAACACAAGTGTCTTCTACTATAACCTTGGGCTTACGAAAGCCTTGTGAGTGTATTTGGTAGAGGGAAACTGAAAGAAGCCCATCATGTATATATTTATGTATGTGTCTCCATGTTTTCCCCCCTACCATTGCTTGACAACCACTGCTGGTGTAATTATGTCCCTGTTACCTAGCAGTTCAGCAAAAGTGACCAATAGAGTAAATACTAGGTTTAGAAAAGAATAAACCCTTTAAAGCAGTGCTCCAGCATGGCCAGTCAACTGACTGAAACATGTAGAAGAATTGAAGAATATATATGACGAGATTTTTTCAGTTTCCATCCACAAAATCCACTCACAAGGCTTTAGTCAGCTCAGGATTATGGTAGAAGACATTTGCCGAAAGTGCTGTGCAGTGGGATTGAGCACCAAATCTTATGATTGGAAAATTAGCTTCTAAACAACACAGCCATGCCTGCACATATTCAAGCTTGTATAATTGTATACAATTTGTTTTTTTCATTTATTAAAATGGTAATTAGATATATGTTCAGTAAACTTACTTGGTACATTGATATTAATCCTTTCGGTCTTTCTGTTTGCAATATTTTTAGCTGTGATCCTGGACAGAAAAAGCATAACACAATAATTATGTTGGCCATTAACAATCATGGAGGTTTCACTTTCTGTTTAATCTCATTTTAATAATGAACCCCATTTAAAATCTTTCCTCATTCTGTCATACAAAATCCTCTCATCTCATTTGAAAGTGTTCCTACTCTTTTATTCTATTACGTATTTCAGCACAAAGGCTATGGTTATGCAGGAGCACCACCATTGTTTTCACCTTTTCAATGACCATTCTTATGTGATTGGCTATCAGTGAAGGAGGAAGATCAATGTAGCTAGCCTCTTTTGAGTTTCTTGCTGTGCTGTAGGTTCAGCTGGAACCTCACACAGCAGGAGGTGGTGTGTGTGTGTATATATGTGTATATATATTAATTTATATATATATATATATATATATATATATATATATATATATATAAACAGGAAGCTTATGAAAATAGACAAAAGACGAAGGCAGGTGGGAAACAAACAAACAATTGTATTAGTATGGCGCTCAGGAAATATAAATAAAACAAGTCTTTAACGTTTCGAGCCTACGCTCTTCAACCGAAAGATACACAGAGAGAAAAAAAACACAGAAAGAAGGAGAGAAAAAAATGCGTGCATAACTAACAATCAACATGGCGATCTGATTTCAGCCAGAGGTCAAAGATCAAACATGAGACGCGAGAGCGAAATAAGGGGAGATAATAGGGTTGATAATAGGGTTGA
>NW_021829923.1:27500-34684 GCF_006345805.1 Octopus sinensis | reverse complement strand
AATAATAATAATGATAATAGTAATAATAATAATAAAAATAATAATGATAAATTCCTGGATATTCGTCGGAGCTGAACGCCCATTCAGCAATTTCCATTTTGCTAGATTTTAAAATCTCGTGAATGCATTATTATATTTCCACCGGGGGCATCTTTAACGCTTGCTGTTATAATTCCACCACCCCTCATCCTTCCTCAAGGGCTACGTAGGAATTTTTGCCTTCAAACATCTGGGTTACAAAAAAGTGGTCCTAACGTGAATAAGTCGGTCAGATTAGCATAACAACAACAACAGGAATATATAACGGGAAACATTGACACTATCTGTAGACACACATACACACACGCACACACACACACACACACACACACACACACACACACACACACACACAAAACAAACAGAATATGAAGCTGGGAAATTTATTGGTATTATATATTTACCATTACACAGGTTTCATTTGCTTAATAGGAATTACAACGACAGCAAGTACGTATTGGATTGTAATAATGGATTAAGCAGACGTTCTCTAAAAGCAAAAACAAAAACAAAAAAAAACTTGATTAACACTCACTAAATCGAGACATGTTACATGGGACTTGTTTCATCGAGACAAAAATGAAAGTGAGATGCTCAACAGAGCAGAATAGCAAATCAGAAAACCAACATCAAGTTGAAACTGAGGCAACTAGTATTGATTTGTGTTGGTATTAAGCAGTGGTTTCCAAACGTTTTTCAGCTATCGCCCCTTTGGCATCCAGGCCACATTCCTAGCATCCGGCCCCAACTCACCACCACAAACAGCAGATTCAAAATTTATCCCAATTAACCCACTATTTTGTTGTTTTTAACACATCATTATCGCCCCCTTTTGGCCACCCCATTACCCTTACTTTTGGCTACCCGATTCCCCTCCCTTTTGGCCACCCCATTATCGCCCCCTATTTGCCACCCCATTACATCTATTGGCTACCCCATTATTGTCTTCTTTTGGCCACCCCATTATCGCCTGCTTTTGGCTACTCCATTACCTTCCATTTTGGCCACCTTATCATCGCCCCTGTTTGGCCACCTCATTATTTCCCCTTTTGACTACCCCATTATTGTCCTCTTTTCGCCACCCAATTATCGCTCTCGTTGCTACTCCATTACAGTCCCCTTTTGGCCTCCCCATTACCATTACTTTTGGCTACCCGATTCCCCTCCCTTTTGGCCACCCCATTATCGCCCCCTATTTGCCACCCCATTACATCTCCTATTGGCTACCCCATTATTGTCCTCTTTTGGCCACCACATTATCGCCCCTTGTTGGCCACCCCATTATCGCCCCATTTGTCGCCCCGTTATCGCCCCACTTTTCTTGAACGCCCCCTGGATCTTTCCACTGTCCTCAAGGGGGTTGTATCACCCACTTTGGGAATCACTTGTATAAAGCAGTTCGGAGACCCCCTTCGGTCTCGAATGACCATGGGATGGCACCTAGAAAGTTACCTTCCCAAGCACAAGTCCGGGCAAGGTTGTTTATGGAAGACCAGTAGTCGCCCATGCATACCAGCCTCCCCTCTCCATGCCAACGATATTATCCAAGGGAAAGGCAAGGGTCAATACTGCTTGGCACCAGTGACGTCGCAACTCATTTCTACAGCTGAGTAAACTGGAGCAACGTGAAATAAAGTGTCTTATTCAAGAACACGACACGCAGCCCGGTCCGGGATTCGAACTTACAACCTCAGGGTCGTAGTTCGACGCTGTAACCACTGAGCCATGCGCTTTCACTTATAAAGTAGTTAATACTCGTTAAATATGATGTAAATTCTGACATTTTTTATTTCTGTTCTGCCGCATACGGAAAACTTGGATGAAGCACTCGTACCAATATCCCATTTTGGGCAGTGACATGTTCATGCTCACTTGTTTCGTCGCTCGAAGAAGCGACTTTCGCGGGCCAGATCCTTCGTTTGCTTTTCTTTCTGCCGTAAAGATCAACCCGACAAGATCTGAAGAATGTAACTAGTAACGCATTCTCTCGGTAACCGACAGATACGAGGTACATGTCAATGTGTCTGTTTCATTTTACTTGTATGAAAATCTGGTTCATAATGACTTACTTGTTAGATTTCCAACAGTTATACCATTTCTTTAGGCATGTCCATTAGCATCCAAACCGCCGATTTCTATAGGATTCTATTGGAGACAAATATCACGTACTTCCCGTCAGAAATTACACCAATCAACGACTGTAGTTCGACTACAGACAGAAATCTCTTGCATAATATCATCATGAGACATATCTCGTGCCCAGCAATAAACAATTAAAATGATATTCTTTTCTACTCTAGGCACAAGACGCGAAATTTGGGGGGAGAGAGCCAGTCGATTAGATCAACCCCAGTACGCAACTGGTACTTAATTTAGCAACCTCGAAAGGATGAAAGACAAAGTCGACATCGGCGGAATTTGAACTCAGAACGTAGCGGCAAACGAAATACCTATTTCTTTACTACCCACAAGGGGCTAAACACAGAGAGGACAAGCAAGGACACACAAACGGATTCAGACGATTACATCAACCCCAGTGCATAACTGGTTCTTAATTTATCAACCTCGAAAGGATGAAAGGCATAGTCGACCTCGGCGGAATTTGAACTCAGAACGTAAGGGCAGACGAAATACGGCTACGCATTTCGCCCGGCGTGCTAACGTTTCTGCCAGCTCGCCGCCTTACAATTAAAATGATATTGAGCAAAGAAATACGACTTCTATTCTTATTTATTGTACATTAACATTATGTGTTTTTAACGGTTTTCTAGTGATTTTACAACTCCAATATTTGTGACCGCCAGACGTAAAGCCGAATAAAATGACTTAACTTGATTTTTATTTTTCCCTAATTTATTTTTGAAAACTGACGTATAATCGAGAACGACTTAAATCGAAACTACTTAAGCCGAAGTGCCGAAGTATGTGTGTATGTGCGTGTATGGGTGCGTGCGTATGTGTGTGTGTGTGTGTGTTTGTGTATGTGCATATTTTTATATCTATCTATCACATACATACACGCACAAACATACACCCAAACGTATACACACACTCACGAATGCTATGCACACACAAACACATAGTTGCTACACGAAATAACTCGTGTGTGTGTGTGTATATATATATGTATATATATATTGTATAATATATATATATGTATATATAATAATATATAATTATATATATATATATATATATATATATATAAAATATTATATATATAAATAAATAAATATATATATATATATATATATATAATAAAACATATGCATATTATATACATATATGTACGTACCTACCTCTACATGTATATATACACGCATATATGAGTACAGGACACCAGCAAAAACGTCGAACACAATGAAAAACGAAAACATATACAACAAACCCAGGAACTGGACATTTTTCCTTAAACAACAAAAAAATAGAGTACAGGACAAATAACACAAGGAAAAAACCCCTTCTTCAGTCGCCATGGTTTCATCTACTCTACGTTTCGAAGGTGAAGGCGAGACGTATCTTCGATAAACTTTCCTTCCTGCGAAAAGCAAATCAAATAAAATTTGAGATCTTTTTGCAGAGGGGTAAAAATGGTAACAAAAACAGGACAGTAACGACAGTACAAAATATAAGCAGTAAAAGATAGGACAAGGAAAGGGCTGTTAACGCCGAACGAAAAAAGTATTACGAACGCTAATTTCTGTGAACGGCGAACGGAGCAAAGAAAATTGCTGTCCATATATATATATAAAAAAAGAAGTACTGAGATTGTTTTGTTCGGTTAAGATTTGTTCAAGGTGGTGCCCCAGCATGGCCACAGTGTAATGACTGAAACAAGTAAAAAATAAATGATATTGATACATGTTTAAACGTGTGTGCATGAATCTTCACGTGTATACAGACATCTAGACAGATAAATGAATAGATGTCTGTATGTATACATTTCGGGATTCGTTAGTCTAAGGCCAGTTATTTGGCGACAAATATAATTATATTCTTATCAGATGACCGTTGAGCTCAGTCATACATACACGTGTGTGTATGATATGTGGCGCATGACCTGCGACCGTAAAAATGACCTCGGCGCCATAGTAACAATTGGTGAAAAGGGTCATCATCTCTGCTAAGCGTCATTATAATCAGTAACTGATATCATCATTATACACAAATATGTTATATATATATATGTTTTATATATATATATATGTTAGTTAGTTAGTTAGTTAGTTAATTTGGCTCAAAAGCAAATAGCAAGGCCATGTAGGGGGACATGGAGTTAAGTACTGGGGGTGTTCATGTAAAGAGTTCAGGCCACTTGAGGTCCAGGGAGGCTTTGAACAAAGCGGTCGTCGGCATCTTCACCATCTCGTCTGGCAGCTTGTTCCACGGATCCGCAACCCGGACGGAGAAAGCTCCTCTCCTTCGATTGAGATGAAATCGTCGCAGGTAGAGCTTTTCGGAATGACCCCGCAGCCGACGCTCCGGAGCAGGAGTGAAGAACAGCTCTTTCGAGAGGTTACACTTCCCGCTTATGATGTTGTGGGCGAGAATGAGATCACCACGGCGGCGGCGTTTTTCAAGAGAACAAAGGTCGAGCGTCCTCAGTCTTTCTTCGTAGGACAAATTTTTGAGACCATGAACCATGCGGGTAGCCAGCCTCTGGACTCTTTCGAGGTGCTGTATGTCTTTGAGGAGATAAGGAGAAGAGGCTTGAATCCCATACTCCAATATGGGTCTCACCAGCGTGACATAGAGTGGCAGGAATATGGCTGCTAAGCATATATATACTCTTTACCCTTTGCTTACAGACAAACAACTACAGACATCCATACATGCACACATTCAAACACATTTACTGACAAACGCTTACATATTTATTCTACACCTGGCAGGCAGGATGTGGCTTATGTACTTGTGTACTAATTTTATCGATCTTTCTTTGCCCACTTAGGTAAAATCTGGGTCAAAACACCACCACCACCACCACCACCACCACCACCACCACCACCACTAACAACAACAACAACAACTTATGCAGCTATGAAGGCAATACTTTCGCTTCTTGCGACTACGCAGTTACATTCTCTGCTAGACATAGAAACCAATCTCCTTCAAGTAATACACGCACGTACTATAAAAAGGAAGGGCACATTGGAAGATGTAGTCTGTGGTACATTATGAATGAATCAAAACAAAGAAAATCAGAAGAAAAGACGAGTTGATCACAATTCTGAGTATCATCATCATCATCAGTGTTCGACCGTGGTCGAGACAATGCAATTTACCATGCTACGCCAGACTTCACGGTCCATCATAGCATTACGGAGGTCCTGTTGCTGGATACCTGTATCCCTGGAGATTACATCAGAGTAGGAGAGTGTGCGCCCTCTGGTATTGCGAGTAGATGGCTCCCAGAGCAGAAGAGTAGAAATTGCCTCGTTTTCAGCTCTACAACAATGTCCAGCAAACTGGACTCTCCTACCTTTCACTGAGTTTCTCTGATCATAGCTTATAGCTCTGCTCTTTCAGGGCTGACTTGGAGTAAAAAAAAAAAACAAAACAACAACAGCATCAACAATAGCAATAGCTGGATCAGCACTGAAAGCAGTAGACCGTGCTGCTGCTCGGCATCGAATTCACTCATCCGTAACAACTTCCCGCTTTCAACACAAATGCATAACCTACGATTTCCAGCAGGATATGAATGGGCGGCATTCAAGTAATACGTCCGGTTCTATTCGCTGTTACTCCAATGTTCCTTCAATAATAGAAACCTCACAACATCACCTTTACTGTTTAAGGATGTTATAACCACGAATGGTTGCTTCAATATTTTCGTTCTTCTCATATTACATGACAAAATTAACACCAACAATAATTCCATGTCTGTGGAGGTGTTGTTGTCCCAGATTAGTTTTAATTCAACAGACTTATAATTAGAGGCTTTCTAGCAATGACCAACTCGTCTTTAGCGTATTCTAAAAATTAGATATTGCAAATGATGAACAATAGTGTCGTTGATTTCAGATTTCCGATAGATTTACAAGTGATAGAAAATGGACGACAGAGCATAGTAAATGACATTAAGGGAGCCATACACAAGAATTAAAGTTCTTTCATATTCCAAATGCAGATTAATAACTCCTACCAAAAGTTAGTTTTCTTTAGGCGTAGGAGTGGCTGTGTAGTAAGTAGCTTGCTTACGAACAACATGGTTCCGGGTTCAGTCCCACTGGTGGCACCTTGGGCAAGTGTCTTCTACTGTAGCCTCGGGTGCGACCCAAACCTTGTGAGTGGATTTGGTAGACGGAACTGAAAGAAGCCCGTCGTATATATATATATATATATATATGTGTGTGTGTGTGGTGTGTTGTGTATATGTTTGTGTGTCTGTGTTTGTTTCCAACATCCGTTTGACAACCGATGTTGGTGTGTTTACGTCCCCGTAACTTAGGGGTTCGGCAAAAGAGACCGATAGAATAAGTACTAGGCTTACAAAAAAGTAAGTCCTGGGGTCGATTTTCTCGACTAAAGGCGGTGCTCCAGCATGGCCACAGTCAAATGACTGAAACGAGTAATAGAGTAAAAGAGTAAAAATATCTAAAATTTCATAGATTTTTTACTTGAAATAAGTCACTTCCTTTCCCTCTTGGAAAAATACTGTATTTCTTATCAAGTCATCTGCAAAGTAGATTGTAATGACTTCTGTAAGTTTATACAGTTTGAAATCATAAATTTCTACCTGTTAATAATCAGACATCTTCTCCGGAATGTTTTACAGTTTAATGGCAGTTTTATTTCAATTCGAGAAACTAGCCCATGGTGCCACGCAGTGGGACCGAACCCGGAAACATGTGGTTGGTAAGCAAGCTTCTTACACGCCTGCGCACATACATACACACACACACACACACACACACACACACACACACATATATATATATACTTACATATACATACATACAGACATACACATACACAGATACTCACACCGACACACACACACATACACACACACACACGAGATACACACAACAGAAAGACACATAGGAACACACCTATGTGTTCAGTGGTCTCGCGGTAAACCATTATGTCATATCACCTGTTTAAACAGCTGATGGGCTTTTTTTTTTAAATCATTTTAT
>NW_021829923.1:7500-22500 GCF_006345805.1 Octopus sinensis | reverse complement strand
TTCTTTAATCCTATGTCAACTTTGGAGAACTTTGGGAGACTACTTGAGATTATCTCCCTTTCTCAAGTGGAGCTGGATTTAATTGCCATTTGGTAATTGTCACACATCCTCTAATGGCGGGGATAATTCTGATAAACCCAAATTTACGTTGTATAGTATTTGGTATACCTGTATTTGTCAATGTTGTTCAAATGCATGTTATTGGCCACGCTGAGTTATTTCTCTTAGTTTATTTCTCTTCATATATTTTTATATATCCTTCCACTCCTCCTTGTCATTCTCGTCGTCGCCATCGTCGTCGTCATCGTCATCATCATCATCATCGTTATCGTCATTGTCATCAGTGTCCTCGCCCTCGACGTGAGTATCATTATCATTATAATCATCATCATCATCACCATCTCCATCACCATCATCATCATCATCATCATCATCATCATCATCATCATCATCTCATCATCATCGTCGTCACCACCACCACCGCCACCGCCACCACCACCACCACCACCATTATTGTAAGAAAAACATTACAATGTTCTTGTTTCGATGTACTTTAGGTTTTTTCCTTAGCGTTTCTTTTTTCTCTCCGAAACGTCTTGTGTCTTTTTTTTCATTGATTCTGCATACCATTTTAGATCAACAACCATTTCCTGGCCAACACCACCCTGCACCCAGAGTGTAGAAGCGTTCTTTTTTTTTTATGTATCTTTAACACATGCGCAATTTCAAGTGTTTCCTGCTTTCTAAAATAAACGCTAAAAAATTTTCTTTCTTAAATATATATATATATATATATATATATAAAAAAATAACAACCAGAAGCAAATATCCGTAATGGTGGAGTTTGGAGTTGGCAACAGTAGATTGTGTGTGCATACAGGGTGGAAAAGCTGGGTAAGCGATTGATTAATATAAGAAACGGAAACGACAGAATAATGGTAACTAATTCTTACACTCACTAAGTAACAAAGGGAGGTTGGGGTGGATGTGCACGCAACCCACCACGTTTGACGTTATTTCTGTTTTGTTTTGTTGTTTTATCTTATTTTATTTTTGCATGAATTATTTACGAATCAAATATGGTGTACCGCAATTTATTTCACAATCTGCGACATGGTTTGGTTCCGATTAATTGTTAATCATAGGTCAAAATCGCAGCGGTTAGCACCAGGCATTTTATTAAAATAATTACAAATAAATAAATAAGTAATCATCATCATCGTCGTCGCTATCGGCGTTGTTGTTGTTGTTATTAATATTATTATTATTCTTAGTTTGCCTGATAATATGCTTAACGGCATTTCATCCGGCGTTACGTTTTGAGTTCAAATTTCGCTGAGGTCGATTTGCCTTTCATCCTTTCGGAGTCGATGAGTACCAGATGAATACTGGGATCGATGCAATCGACTTACCCCGCTCCCTCGAAGTTGCTGGCCTTGTGCTAATCTTTGAAACCATTATTATTGCTTAGCGGCATTTCATCAATCTTGTCCCGAGTTCAAATCCCGCCGAGGTCGACTTTGTTTTTTATCCATTCAGGATCGATACACTAAGTACCAGGTGAGTACTGGGGTCAGTAAAATCGACTCACCCCTTCCCGTCGAATTTCACGTCTTGTGCCTTTAATAAGAAAGGATTAATATAGTTATTCAGGGAGAGAGCAGCGCATACCATCAGAATGACACAAATATATGGAGCCTAATATTCGTCTGATAAGGGTACACCAGGTACATGCATCACAACCACATATGTGCGACATGGTGATCTCCTGCCAAGATAAACAGCGTATGATCAGTGGGGGCCTAGTTAGAATTTTCTTCAGGTCGAGTAGCCCGTCCCGCTTAAAAGATCTCTGAATAAGGGTTGTTTAAGGATGATGAACGAAACACCTATGTTTTCACAGGTGAATTATTCAAACCCCAAAGGATTCCTCTCAACTCATGACTATGATGCTCCCCCACTAGTTCTGCTCATGATCAGAAATGCACATTTCGTCACCCTCTAAGGGACATGCTCAACTGTTTAAGGTCAAACAACTGACACGTAAATCAACAGTATTGAGCAGAATATCTACTGTAGCCCATCTTTTATACCAAAAGAAAACAAGATCAGAAGCAAGAGAGCCACTCTGGTCTGCATCGGGGCATTTATTATTATGCATTAGGGCTTATTATTATTATTTTTATTATTATTATTATTATTATAATATTATATTTTATTATTATTATTATTTGTCATTTCTGCCTGGGAAAGAAAGGAAATAGTCTTTAGAATTTTGTTTGTCGGTCCACCCAGGCTGATGAGGACTGGGTGTGGTCGAAACCTTTCATGTTCAGTCTGCAGATTGGTGAAGACCTGGCAGAGAAAGGGGGGTAGAGAAAGCGAGAGGTGGAAAGATAGAGAGAGAGAGAGAGGAGAGAGGAGGAGGAGCAAGGAGAGAGAGAAAGAAATCGAGGAGGTGGATAGATATATATAGATATATATATATATATGATAGATATATATATATATAGAGAGAGAGAGAGAGAGAGAAGCAGACAGTCGCAGAAGTAATCAAAGCTGCTTCCTACTGGGAGAGGCTGGATGTTGATGGCAACAAAGAAGTTTATTCCGGAAAAGTTTCTTGTCTGGCAACGATTCTGCGAACGTTGATATTAAAACATAAAATAATTTCATAACAACTGGAAGTTTCGAGAAAGTTTCGTGATATCGCTAGCCTTGTAGAAGAAACAACGGGGGAAGAGGCTTTAAGAAACTTAAAAACTTTATTTAAACAAAATGGCGAAGACGCAGAGCTTCTTAGAATGCTAAAAAAAAAAGTTTAATACTTCTTATATATTTCAGGCACAAAGACCCCGCTCATCTGAAGTGAATGAAGTCATGAAATATGAGCCTATACAGTAGCGGCTATGTTGATCCTTGTGTGGGCAATGACCCTACAATGTCCGCGTGAGTGGTGGTGGAAGCAATGGGCGGATATAGTAGCAGCAGACATTATATTGGTTTGGCTTGGCGAAAACGGCTGCGGTTAACGGTCCTCTTGAACATCTGTAAGTTGACAGTTGTGGATGGGTAGAGGGTGACAAGGGCAGAGAAGGAATTCTATAGAACTAGTATTCTGTGGAGGAAGAACTAGGTTGTGCTAAGTGCTGGGCTTGGGGATGGATCACTTGTTGTGTCGTGAGAGAATAAGTGGAGATGGCTCGAGGCCAATCAGATCAGAGGAGCAAGACTCACTGACATTTTGGATAACAATTACATTGTTTTGTGAGTGAGGAGTTATCCTGCCTGTGGCCCAGACATTGAACTGTATTGGTGAACGACATTATTCCAGTCAACTGGGCGGTTAAAACATACTCAAGGTTACCATTGGGTGTGGAAAATAATATAGATTTAGTGTAGAAAATAACAGAATTAGAGTGGTAAAGTAACATTCATATCTAGTGTGGTAAAGTGACACTTAGATTTAGTGTGGAAACGTGGCATTTAAGATTTACCGCAGAAAGTAACACTTAGACATAATGTAAAGTAACCCTTGGATTTGGTGAGGAACGCAACACTTAAATTATAGTAGAAAGTAACGGTTACGTTTAGTTTGGAAAGCAGCGCTTAGCGTTTGTGAGATAAAGATAACACTTAAGAATTAATATGGTATAGTAACGTGTGTATAAATGATTAGTATAATCTACAGAAAATTAAAAGGACGTTCAGAAGCCAGAGCAGCAATAGTAACAGCATTACAAGTATTTGTTGTTGTTGTGTAAGTCTACATCATGTGTCTCAAGGGCTGTCAATGAAATGAATTAACCGGGCAAAAACAATCCTTTACGCAGGAAACAGCGACACCAACAGGAAATAATTGGAAAACTATTAAATTTTCAATTTACAGAACAGACTTGAGACTTCTAATACTATTAGTATTTCCTGCGGCAACATGTCATGTTCAAGGCAAAAGATTGTAGGTTCAAGTTCAACTGTTAGAATTAATTACACACATGAATTTATTCACATCGTTACGTTTGTATGTCTACGCGTGTGTATCTGTGTGAATGTGGATGTGATAGTGTTGTGTCTATATATGCGTGTATGTATGCGAGTGTATGTATATATGTATACACTCACACACGCATACACATACATATGAACGTATATTTTTCTCTCTCTTTCTATATATATATATATATATGTATGTATGCGTGTTTATGTGTGTGTTGTGCGTTGTGTTGTGTTGTGTGTGTGTGTGTGTGTGTGTGTGTGTGTTTGTGTGCGTGTGTGTGCGTGTATGTGTGTTGTGTGTGGTACAGAAGAGAGAGAGAGAGAGAGAGGGAGAAACACATACTCATTGATGTATAGTAAGTTGTATTTGAGTTTTCTGTTGGCTAGGTGCAGATATAGCTGTGTGGTAAGAAGCTTGCTTCCCAACCACATGGTTCCTGGTTCAGTCCCATTGCATGACACCTCGGGCAAGTGTCTTCTACAATAGCCTTGGGCCGACCAAAGCCTTGTGAGTGGAAGTTGAAAGAAGCCTGTCGTTTGTATGTATGTGTTTGTGTGTCTGTGTTTGTCTCCCCACCATCACTTCAAAACCGATGTTGGTGTGTTTGCGTCCCCGTAACTTAGTGGTTCGGCAAAAGAGACCGGTAGTATAAGTACTGGGCTTACAAAGTATAAATCCTGGGGTCGATTTGTTCGACTAAAGGCGGTGCTCCAGCATGGCCGCAGTCAAATGACTGAAACAAATGAAAGAATAAAATAAAAGAATTTTACACCGTGGAAACTGGCGAACCAGCTCTGTGAGTCCGAAGACTCGAAACAATACTTACTCTTTCAGTGGTTACGATTGTGGGTTCGATTCCTTGCCCAGGCGGCTCGTTGTGTCCTTGAGTATTCACTGAATTTCACGTTGCTCCTGTGTACTTAGGTGAAAAATGTCCACTACCTGAGAGCTGTTGCAACCCTCTTTCCCTCTATTTATCACATTCTGGATATAACATTCGATCAAAGGCTGGGAGGACTGAGAGAGAGAGAGAGAGAGAGAGAGAGAGTATTGTGTGTGTGGATGGGTGGGGGTGTATATGTCTGCTCGTGACTATACAGGCACCTAAAACAATTAGTGAAAGCACGGTACACGTTACCAGGTCATAGTCAGTTCGTTGGTGACGGTTGTGCTTTGCTATGCTATACTACTATAGTACAATTACGAGGCCACAATTTACAAGTCATTGATACAAGCCGCTGTACTTCCGGTATTTTAACCACACGCATGCACACATATACGCATACATACACCACACTCATATACATGTCTCCTACTAATTCTTACATTCATTTGTCGTTTGGAAATAATGACTCACATCCCTCATACACTCTCTCTTCCTCTTTCCATCTACCCCTCCCTCTTTCTCTCTACCGCCTTATAAACCAATTTGTTTATTAGACCGTACGAACCATATCAAATATATATAACACTATTTCGGCTAATTAATAAACTGAAAATGAACTCAGCAAACTTATTTAATATAAGCTGGAAATTAATTTAATTTCATTTGTAATCAACTTAAACTAGGGTATTTTTTTTGCCAAAGTATTGTTGGAATAGCGTCGGTGCATCGTAGAACTGTCGCAGGAATATTTTTTTCTCTCTAGTTTCAGCTCAGAGCTGCAGCCATGTTGATGCACCGCCGATTGTGTGACGCTCACAGTACCTAGGTTTCCCAAGCGGTCACCCATCTAAGTACTAATTAGGCTAGACGTTGCTTAACTTCGGTGATCGGACGAGAACCGGTGCTTTCAACGTGATATAACCGCAAGCAATTTACATCGACCCCAGTACGCAGTTGGAACTTAATTTATCGACCCTGAAAGGATAGAAGGCAATGTGGACCTCGGCGGAATTTGAACTCAGAACATAAAGACAGACGAAATACCGCCCAGCGTACTAACGTTTCTTATTTATTTATTGCTCACAAGGGGCTAAACACTAGAAGGGACAAACAATGACAGACAAACGGATTAAGTCGAGTATATTGACCCCAGTGCATTACTGGTACTTAATTTATCGACCTCGAAAGGATGAAAGGCGAAGTCGACCTCGGCGGAATTTGAACTCAGAATATGGCAAAGAATACACTTACAATGTCGCTGGATGCATTCGTTTTATTTTTATTCAATGGTTTAAAGCAGGTAGTGGTAACCTTTTCCATGAAGCGGACCTCATGAGAAATGGCTCATCATCAGGTAAGTTACACTTCTAAACAATTTTGAGATCATTTTTCATTAGGCGTGCCATTCTGAAAATCACTTAGGCTGCAATTTAGTCATGAATGATTTAGAGTTAGTTAGTTAGTTAATTTTTGGCTCAAAAAGCAAAAAGCAAGGCCATGTAGGGGGACATGGAATTATGTACAGGGTGGTATTCATGTAAAGAGTTCAGGCCACTTGTGGTCAAGGGAGACTTTGAACCGAGCGGTCGTCGGTATCTTCACCATCTCGTCCGGCAGCTTTTCCCACGGATCCGCAACCCGGACGGAGAAAGCCCCCTCTCCTTCGATTGAGATGAAATCGTCGCAGATAGAGCTTTTCGGAGTGACCTCGCAGCCGACACTCTGGAGCAAGAGTGAAGAACAGCTCTTTCGAGAGGTTACACTTTCCGCTTATGATGTTGTGAGCAAGAATGAGAAGGAAGAGACAGAAGGAAGAATAGCATAGCAAAGCACAACCGTCACCAACGAACTGACTATGATCTGGTAACGTGTACCGTGCTTTCACTAATTGTTTTAGGTGCCTATATAGTTACGAGCAGACATAAACCCCACCCACCCTCACCCACCTGTAATTATGTGTAGTATTGGGTTAATGTGTGTGTGTGCGTTGTGTGTGTTAAGTGTGTAGGTATGGATGTGTGTGCGTGTGTATGTGTGTATGTATGTGTAGAGTGTATATGTGTGTTCGGTGTGGATATTGGGTATATATGATGTTGGGTGTGTTGTATGCGTGTGTGAGTGTTGGGTATGCCTGGATGTGTATATAGGTATTAGGGGTGTGTGTGTGAGGGTGTTATGTGCGCGCGTTTGTGTGTGTGTGAATCGAGAAAAAAAGGCACAGATAAAGAGGGGAATTCGATGACGCTACATACATACATACACACACATACATACATGCATACACACACACACACATATATAGTTCTAATTAACAGAAAACAAAACATCAAAACAACTGAGGAAACAAGCAGGTGTATTAGTTTGACGCCCGGGAAGAATGGAAAAGTCTTTGACGTTTCGAGTCTACGCTCTTCGTCAGAAAAGATTAAAAGGAAAAGAAAATGGAGAGAAGGAAAAAAAAAGAAGAGAGAAAAATGCGTGGAGTTTAACGGTTCGACATGATGAAAATTTACACACACACATGCACACAGACACAACATACGGCATAGACTGGATTGCCCCTGTTGAAACCTTTTTTGAACTGCTCAATAAGGGATCTAGACATAAACAACATCAACCTCAGCAGTCAATGAATGAATGAATCGATCGACCGATATTACTGTATCTGTTGTCTAAAATTGGTACAAGAATCGCTTTAAATAAAAAAACTGAGATGGCAAAAAAGAACACCAAAAATCGCAACAAAACTGGAAATTTCACGGAGATAAACAATACAACTTAGTTTATTTACTGGAAGAATAATTTGTAGAACGGTGAGAAATTCTTGCTCTCACTGGCGTTCTCTTCATCTGCTTTTTTTCCCGTCTACTTTCCATCTATTTTTCTCCATTTTTTTAACCTACGTTTACGCCTATTTTTATTTATATTGTTTGGTTTTTCCCGTTGTGTGTGTGTGTATGTGTGTGCGCGCGTGTGTGTGAGTGTGTGTGAGTGTTGAGTTTTAAAAGCATGATCAGTGTGACCTAAAGGTTAAAGACGAGAGAACCCTTAAAGCTATCATCAAATAACTGCCCCCCCCCACCACCACCACTATCCATTGAGTATCTGTTAAAGAGAGATACAACACCTCGAAAATATATTTTAATGTTAGGTTTTTTTTTTTCGTTTTTTTTCGGAGATCTTTCTCTGCTGACCAAAAACATACCATTCCAGACCAGGCCGGACTAAGCTAACTCAAACCAGACGATATTGCCAGCTGTGGAAAATATTCAACATAAGGCCATTAATACCTTTCTACATTTTAGACACCCTGTGGTCTCTCAAACACATACACAAACACACACATGCAAACACATACCTTCACACATACGCATAAACACACAGATACATATATACACACACGGACATATATACATACACAGACATGCACAGACATATATATACACACACACACACAAACATATATAGATCTGTGTGTTTTTCCTGTTGTTTTGCCACCTGCAAAAGAAGCACAGACAAATACATCGCGGCAATAAAATGTAAATGAAAATAAAGGGGAGCGGGGGTAGGAAGCTGGAGGAAGAGGGAAGAAACGTATGTTTTTCTTTTAATTATTTTATCTTTTATTTTTGGTTCTTCTTGTGACGTTTTTGTTTTGTTTTGTTTTAAGAGTCCTTCTGCCCACCCTGCATACCGACTCCTACATCCAGAGCTGGACAAATATATGGTACCGATATATCCGATATGTGAGTGTGTGTGTGTGTGTTACACTGATCGTCATCCTCATCAACATCCTCATCATCATCATCATCGCCATCATCTGTGTGTGTCTATCCCTATCTATCTATCTATCTATCTATCTATCTATCTATCTATCTATCTATCTATCTATCTATCTATCTATCTATCTATCTATCTGTTTATTTAGTTCAATATGGCCCTTGGAGGAGGTGTCCATTTAGGATTTTGTTGAAATTCATCTGTAATAAATTGGTTATTCTTCTACAATACACAAAATATCAAATTTTTTTTCATATAATCCCTAATAATACGTTGTTATAAAAATATAATAGGATTTTTTCAACATCGAATAACTAAGAGGGGCCATCAGAATAAAGGTGTCAAATAAGTAAAAAAAAAATAGTTGAGAACCTTTTGATAGCATATAGGTGGTCTGATCAATAAGTATCCGGACTGTTGCCAGAGTAACGAAGCTACATCAGAGTGAAGCCTCTTGGCACAGATTGACCTTAAAGTCTGCTATGCATGCGCACTAAGTTTTAATGTTCTAACTCACTTCCGCTGTTAACAGCAGTGCTTGGAAGGAAGGTGCATAGCGTATGACAGAGAAAGTTGAACAGAGAATCTTCATAAAATTTTGCCAAAACTTTGACGATACCTGCTCAGAAGCCTACGCAAAATTTTTAAAAAGCTTTCATCGCTCTGGTCACAATCAAGATCTTATGGAACTGAAACCCAAGTGTCTTTTTGGTCAGCTGAAAACAGTTTTGGCACAAACTTGGCAGACACACGTCTCATACTCAAATCTTCAGTGGTAATGGACTGAACTGAACCATAACTAGTCTGCACATCCTCTGATAATTCACGGATGGTGATACGATTTCCCCTCACAGCTGCACACACATTTGCGATGTTTTTTTTTCAATTCTGCTGGCTGCAGGTCTCCCAGAAAGTTCGTTAATATCGACATTTTTTTTACCATCCTGGAAACGTCTGAACCTCTCGTACACTTGTGTATGGCTCTTACACTTCCCTCCATATACTTTTTGCAACCTTGCACAGGCCTCTGAGCAGGTATCACCATGACAACTTTCTCTGTCATGGTCAATGCGACGATCACATGCTACACACGTTCCTTCCAAGCACTGCTGTAAATCGCGGAAGTGAGCTAGAACGTTAAAATTTAGTAGAGTTCAAGGTCAATTTTTGTCAAGCGGCTTTACTCTGTGTGCTTTAGCTTCGTTACTATAACAACAGTCTGGATACTTATTGATCAGACCTCGTATGCTACCATAGTTATGTAAGCACCTTATTACATAAGCTTATATAATCATGCATAGTATTGCATATCAAATTGTACGACGTAATGTGTTGATATTAAATTGGCCACTGAAACGGGTGTAGTGATTTTTCTTTTACTTGTTTCAGCCGTTAGACTGCAGCCATGTCGGAGCACTTCCTTGAAGAATTTTAGTCGGACGAATCGACCCCAGTACTTATATTTTTTTATAGTCTAGTGCTTATTCTGTTGGTCACTTTTGCAGAACTGCTAAGTTACGAGGACATTAACATACCAACCCAACACCAGTTGTCAAACGGTAGTGGGAGACAAACACAGATACAAACAGACATAGACACACAGATACACACACACACGTACACACGCGCACAGACACACATAAGACAGACCTCTTTCAATTTCCGTCTATCAAATTCTCCCACAAGTTTTTGGTCGGCTCGAGTCTATGGCAGAAGACACTTTCCGAAGACTGAGACTGGAACCATGTGGCTGGGAAGCAAACGTCTGACCACACAGCCACGCTTGCGCCTAATATCCATAGTGTCTATTCGTTTCATGTTTATTACTCTGTGTAAGTGAATATATATATATATATATATATATATTATATATATATATTATTTATTTATATATATTATACGCACACATAGGCATATATAGGATCTTTTCTGTTTGGCTGCCACTTTCCAATTTCTTCAACTTTGTTCCAGTTGATTTCACATTTGGTGTATTGATGTAGTTTTGTACAGTAATTATTGATATGAAATCCATTTTTGCCATAAATCAATAAATAAAAAGTTAATAGCTTTTAAAGTCTGCAATTTTTGGGTAACTTTACCCAATCGAAAGCCACAGACATATTGGTGCCTCTTTCCATAGAAAGAAGCCAAGCATTGGAACTATCATTTAACGAAAATGCGCATTTAACGAAAATGGCGGTGCCCCAGCATGGCCACAGCTCATGAGCTGAAACTGGAAAAATCAAAATCAAAAATCATTTCATTTGCTTACAGTTTGATATTAAAACACGTGCTATCGTTGCAATGTTGAAAATGACAGCTTCCAAATCCTGTTTTCTGACTGGGTAAAAATGAGCAAACATTAAACCTCTGTAACTTAAAAAAAAAATTCTGGAGCAATTGAATTAGGTCCTGAGATTCAACGTGGATAATTACACCAATACACCAAATTTGAAAATTTTCACTTAATTTTAGAATTTCAAAAAGTGCAGATAACAGAAAATATCCCAAGTGTATGTATATATGTATATATGCATGCGTGTGTGCTTGTTGGGGGGGGGGCTTTGCACGTCTTTCTCCATCGCGTGACAACCGGTGTTGGTTTGTTTGTTGCCATAACGATAGCAGTTCGGCAAAAGTGAATTACTAGAAGTACTAGACTTGAAAACAAAAAAAGCACTGGAGTCGATTTATTTTGACTAAATCCTTTAACCCTATTGACACCAATCCGTCCGATATCGTTTCCACTTCTATAATACAAACTTCATGTTTCTTTTAAAATCTTTCCTGAAATTTCTTGCTAATGTATATTCCAAACATTAGCTTACTCTCTCTCTTTTACTCTTTTACTTGTTTCAGTCATTTGACTGCAGCCATGCTGGAGCACCGCCTTTAATCGAGCAACTCGACCCCGGGACTTATTCTTTTGTAAGACCAGTACTTATTCTATCGGGCTCTTTTGCCGAACCGCTAAGTAACGGTGACATAAACACACCAGTATCGGTTGTCAAGCAATGTTAGGGGGACAAACACAGACACACACATACATATATATATATACATATATATATACACATATATACGACGGGCTTCTTTTCAGTTTCCGTCTACCAAATCCACTCACAAGGCATTGGTCGGTCCGGGGCTATTGTAGAAGACACTTGCCCAAGGTGCCACACAGTGGGACTGAACCCGGAACCATGTGGTTGGTAAGCAAGCTACTTACCATACAGCTTATTAATAATGAAGATATTAAAGCTAAACTCTTCAGAATTTTTAAAGAAATTCATTGAAACAAAGACATCGTATCTCAAAAGAAATATAAGAAAAGGATAAAAACGGTGATCCAGCATGGCCGCAGTCCAGTTATAAAACTACTAAATGAAATGAATAAATCACGCACACACACAAACACATATACACTTATACATATGCACACACACACACACACACACACATATACACTTATACATATGCGCACACACATATATACATATTTTCGTAGGCACATACAATGACACACCGGAATACACACAGATATACATAAATACAGACACATACACACACGTACGGAGATACACACACACACACATATATACAAAAACATACGCACATATGCACAGCCGCATACACACACACGCACGCTTCACGCACGCACACACACACATACACACACACCAACATTCTTACAATGCAAACAAACTGAAACAATGAATTAAGAAGTGATGAAAGATGAGCAGAAATCTTCTTTGAGGTCAAATGTATCAACTTGACCGTGGCGTGCCACCTTAAAGAGAGGGAACAGAGAGAGAGAGAGAGAGAGAGAGAAAGAGAGCGAGAGGGGCGAGAAAGAGAGAGAGAGAGAACAAGGAGAGGGTGAGTGGTGAGGGAGTGAGAGAGAGAGAAAGGAAGAAGTGTCACAGTAAGTGAAGAATAAGGAGGCTGAGAAGGACTGGGAGAAGGAGGAGTAGAAGTAGAAAAAATGAGAAAAAAGAAAAGCAAAAAATAAATAGAGTAGCAACATGAAAATGAAGAAGAGGAGAAGTTGGAGAGTGAGGAGGGAGAAAAAAGACAAAGAAAGGAAAAGAGAATAGGAAAAAGAAGAGGGAAGGAAAAAGAAGGGTAAAAAGAAAAAAGAAGAGAGGAAAGAGAAAAAATAACAGAAAAGAAAAATAAGGAAGAAGAGCAAAAGACAAAAATGAAAAAAAAAAAACAAAGAAGGAAAAATGAGAAGAAGAAAAGGAAGAAGTAGAATGAGAAATGCCAAAACCGTTTTATTGTTAAAAGCAAAGGTTGATTGAAATTTCACTCGAGTTTCAAAAGTGGTAAAAGAAAACCAGGAATTCCATTCAAAATAAACAAAAGAAAAGAGAAGTGACGGACATCAGCAGGAATGGTCTGACCATTTTAAAACGGTCAACTGAACATGAATGACAGATTTGTGGGAGCCCTAACCCTTCCTTTACCAAAATTGGATTCTTCTCTTGCTTCTGTTCCGTTCGTTTGTTTGTTTATTTTTTCGATTTTGTTTTCTTTTTTTTTTTGTTTTTTTTTTTTGGCGTTTAATTCCACAAAGAAGTGTGAAACTGGACGCGGCAAGGAAATTTCCCCAGGGAGGGTAGAAAAGGATGTGTGGATGGGAGAATCAAACACTGCCTTCGCCACCACCTCTGTCACTGGCTTATTGTTTTAGAAGATTCTGCTAAAATAATTAAAACAAAGACGTTTTGTTGTTTAGTCTCTAGTCAATCCCAACTGAGCCAATCTTTGATCAAAGGCTTTTTCTTTCATATATACATAGACCCAGGCATGGCCGTGCGGTTAAGAAGGTTACTTTGTAACCATGTAGTTTCGGGTTCAGTCCTACTGGGTGGCACCTTGGGCAAGTGTTTTCATACTATAGCTCCTGGCCGAATGAAAAGATCAATGAAATGGCCCAAAAAGATCCATAAAGGCCGAAATATATCTGACCCTCTCACTGGCCGCTGCCAGACGAATTTCCATCTCTCTGTATTACTCTTTTACTCTTTTACTTGTTTCAGTCATTTGAGCAAATCGGCCCCGGGACTTATTCTTTGTAAGCCCAGTACTTATTCTATCGGTCTCTTTTGCCGAACCGCTAAGTGACGGGGACGTAAACACACCAGCATCGGTTGTCAAGCAATACTAGGGGGACAAACATAGGCACACAAACACACACGCACATATATATATATATATACATATATACGACAGGCTTCTTTCAGTTTCCGTCTACCAAATCCACTCACAAGGCATTGGTCGGCCCGGGGCTATAGCAGAAGACACTTGCCCAAGATGCTACGCAGTGGGACTGAACCCGGAACCATGTGGTTGGTTAGCAAGCTACTTACCACACAGCCACTCCTGCGCCTATTGTGGACAAAAACTGCAGTAACTTACCTCTCGATAGTCTTTATATATTAAGTATGATAGAGGAGAAATCAAAACCAAGGCAGAACGAATGTCTCAAGTTATTTAGAATAATTTCATTAGGATAAGGTGAATTTGAAGCCTTACAGCTGTTTCTGAGATAGCCCAAGTGGTTGGTTAGCATATCAGTGCACTGGGTACTCCGACATGAGAGACGAGGTATGAGTATTTTGACGGGGAAAATTTGTAGTTTACAAAGAATAAAATTCACAGTTTATAAGGAATAAAATAGAAGAATAAAGAAATAAAATAGAAGAATACAGAGTAAAAGTAGTTAGAAGAATACAGGCAGAAGAATAATGCTCACAACTCATCTTTTTCCAGAGGATATGGATTTTGGTCGGTACTTCCATGAAGGTACATGTTTTTAGTTTAAATCCCATATTCTATATATAAAAAGCCGAGTTTCCAAAGTATGGTTGGTAGAGAAACAGAATCCAAGCGGCACATACATACATAGGTGCAAACGTGGCTATGTGGCAAGAAGCTTGCTTTTCAACCACATAGTTCCAGGTTTAGTCCCACTGCGTGACACCTTGGGCAAGTTTCTTAGCGGCTCGGCAAAAGTGACCGATATAATAATATATATATATCTATATGTTTAGGATCTAATAGAATTAAGGTATTTTGATAACAAAGACACCAAGGTAGAGTGTACCAACAGTATTTGCTGACACTCACGTACTTATTAAAGCAAATACGGAATTGTACTGTCTTTCAATTGACACCGACATGAAGGTCAATACGCATTATATACTGTATCTGAAAAATCCTAAATGTTACATTTTACTCTTAATTCGCCTGAAGAAAACGAGTTTTTAAACTTGATGTAATTAATGTGTTCATCAATAAAAAAAAAACAAGTGTGAAACGGCTGTAGTAAACC
>NW_021829923.1:0-2500 GCF_006345805.1 Octopus sinensis | reverse complement strand
TCTTCGTCGGAAAACAAGGAGAAGGAAAGATCCCGAGAAGGGAAGACAGAGGAAAAAAAAATGCTGGCGGTGCTCACAAGGTCACATGTTGATATATATTATATATATATATATTATATATATATATATATATATATGCACACATACATACATACATACATACATACATTACATACATACATAATACATACAATATATGTACTTACTTAATGTTCCATATGTTAAGAACCATGTAGGGGCATGTTTATTCAATCTTAATTTTTCTATTTTATTTTAATTTTATCTTAATCTATTTTTATCTTGCATCTGTTTAATTTTTGTAAATATTTTTTTTTACATCTTGACCTTTTCCCCTTTCCCAACACAGATGCATACATAGTATAATATTTGTTTTCATCTTGTACCTTTTCCCCTTTTCCCAAACACAGATGCATACATAGTATTATATATATATATAATATATATATATATAATATATATATATATATAATATTAGTATGCATCTGTGTTGGGAAAAGGGAAAAGGTACAAGATGTAAAAAAAAAATTACAAAAATTAACAGATGCAAGATAAAAATAGAATTAAGATAAAATTAAAATAAAATAGAAATTAATACAATTCTAAAAAAAATAATGCCCTTATAAAGTTAAACAATTTGACGGAAAGAAAACAATAAAAAATCGAGAAAATGGTAACAGTGTCAAAAAGTAAGTGGGTATAAGAGCACTGCGTGGCACCTTGGGTAAGTGTCTTCTACGATAGCCTCGGTCCGGTCAAAGCCTCGTCGTATATATATATAATATATATATATATATATATATATATATATATTCCGTCCCCCCTTCTACGTTTCTCTATCTATCTCACACCTCCAGTCCCCTCAATCTGTCTCTTCTTCTCCTCCCTCGTCCACCTTCTCTCTCTTTTCATCTGTCCCTTTCTCCTGTCTTTTGTTCTCACGTGACCGCTAGCCACTGCTGAGCGCCCTTTTCGTTCCAGCAGTCGTCGAAGCAACACGTATTTGTTCGTCTCCCTGCGGCCATTAGGCACAACTTCATAAGCCAGCCCAAACTCAACTCGTCCTGTCGAAAGACCCTTGACCTACGTCCTGGTTTTTTGTTTTGTTTTTTATCTTTACGTATTGTTTTAATGTTTTTGTATTCTTATTGGTGTCACGTATTCTGTATTTTTGTTCGTGTACTTCGTTCGTTTTTCGTCCTCGTGTTGTATACATTCGAAGCTTTCTTCCAGGGGATCTAATGCGCTTGGCTTAGATTTCCCTTGGCGGGCTGCCCAGATCGGGAGCAATCTCAAGATTAATCAGCCGAAATTGCGAAGATGATCTGGTCTTGACTGATGACTGAGGGCTTCGAATGTCCGTCCTGTGGTTCTTGTGTCGTCTCTTTGGTGTTTCATGTTCTTGTCCATGTCTGTATTTATTTTTTACTGTTTACAAACATAATCGCGGCGCTACGTATCCACAATTGTCCTTATACGATAAGTATATTTTTTCTCTAGCATTGATACGACTCTGATCTGTCTCTTTCTCTCTCTCTCTCTCCTCCCTTATTCCCCTTCCTTCTTTCCCTCTCCATCCGTCCCCCCCCTTCTACGTTCTCTATCTCTCTTCACCTCCAGTCCTCGATCTGTCTCTTTCTTCTCATCCCTCGTCACCTTCTCTCTCTTTTCATCTGTCCTTTCTCCTGTCTTTGTTCTCACGTGACCGCTAGCCACTGCTGAGCGCCTTTTTCGTTCCAGCAGTCGTCGAAGCAACACGATTTGTTCGTCTCCCTGCGGCCATTAGGCACAACTTCATAAGCCAGCCCCAAACTCAACTCGTCCTGTCGAAAGACCCTTGTCCTACGTCCTGGTTTTGTTTTGTTTTTTATCTTTACCGTTATTGTTTTTACGTTTTTGTATTCTTATTGGTGTCACGTATTCTGTATTTTTGTTCGTGTACTTCGTTCGTTTTCCGTACTCGTGTTGTATACATTCGAAGCTTTCTTCCAGGGGATCTAATGCGCTTGGCTTAGATTTCCCTGGCGGGCTGCCCAGATCGGAGCAATCTCAAGATTAATCAGCCGAAATTGCGAAGATGATCTGGTTCTTGACTGATGACTGAGGGCTTCGAATGTCCGTCCTGTGGTTCTTGTCGTCTCTTTGGGTTGTTTCATGTTCTTGTCCATGTCTGTATTTATTTTTTACTGTTTTACATATATATATATATATATATATATATATATATATATATTATAATATATATTATGTATGTATGTATGTTTGTATGTTTGGTGTTTGTCCCCCAGCATCGCTTGATACCGATGTTGGTGTGTTCACGTCCCGTTGTAACATGGTTTGTAAATCGAAGAAATAAAGTAGTAAAGCTAAATATTGGTTTCAATTCTTGGCACAAGGCCAGCAGTTAGGTGTAGGAACTAAGTCGATTCAATCGACCCCATTACTCATCTGGTACTTATTTCATTGACTCCGAAATCATGGA
>NW_021829922.1:32500-34992 GCF_006345805.1 Octopus sinensis | reverse complement strand
TCCGACGCACTACTGTTTCTGCAAATCCTACAAGACTGTTTTTCTAATTTAAATTCAAGAGTAATTGACTTACCCACCTCCTAGAGTTGCTAGCCTTCTAAAATTTGAAGTCTGTATAAATTCAAGGACAAATATTCTTGAAGGTAAGGTATTCTCAAATACCGTAGATTTCAAATTGTGGCACAAGGCCAGCAATTTCAAGGAAGGCGTTAAGTTGATTACATCGACTTTGGTGTTCAACTGGCATTTATTTCATCGACCCTGAAAGGATGAAACGCGAAGTCGACCTCGGCGGAATTTGAAATCAGAACGTAAAGACGGACAAAATGCCGTTAATATTTTCTGGCGTGCTAACATTTCTGCCAGCTAGTAACCTTATTTTCAATATAGACCATAGTGTTTAATTGTGGAGGCACATGGCCTAGTGGTTAGAGCAATGGACACGCGATCGCGGATTCGAATCTCAGTCCGGTAATGTGTGTGTTTATGAGCGAGACACCTATGCTCCACGCGGCTCCGGCAGATAATAATGGCAAACTTCTGCTAACTTTTTCGCCACAACTTTCTCTCACTCTTTCCTCTTGCATCTTGCAGCTCACCTGTGACGGACCGGCGTCCTGTTCAGGTGGGGAATCTATATGCCAAGGAAATCGGGAAACCGGCCCTTATGAACCAGACATGGCTTGAGAAGAACAAACAATTAAACAGTGTTTAATTGATGCTTTCTTTTATCGGCTCCAAAGAGATTAATGTCTAACTGCTTTGGTGGAATTTGAAATCAGAATTTTACTGGATATTGCAATGCATTTTTCCTGGTGTTCTATTGATTTCTGCAAGTTCTACAACTGTTGTCCACTGCATCGACCCCCCAGTGTTCAACTAGTACTTATTTTATCGTTCCCGGAAGGATGAAAGGCAAAGTCGACCTCGGTGGAATTTGAACTTAGAACATAAAGAGAGGCGAATTACCGCTAAACATTTCACCCGGCGTGCTAACGTTTCATTTTTCTGTATTGCCCACAAGGGGCTAAACACAGAAAGGACAAACAAGGACAGACAAACGGATTAAATCGATTACATCGACCCCAATGCGTAACTGGTACTTAATTTATCGACCCCGAAAGAATGAAAGGCAAAGTAGACCTCGGCGGAATTTGAACTCAGAACGTAACGGCAGACGAAATACCTATTTCTATTTCTTTACTACCCACAAGGGGCTAAACACAGAGAGGACAAACAAGGACAAGCAAACGGATTAAGTCGATTATATCGACCCAGTGCGTAACTGGTACTTATTCAATCGACCCCGAAAGGATGAAAGGCAAAGTCGAGCTCGGCGGAATTTGAACTCAGAACGTAACGGCAGACGAAATACGGCTACGCATTTCGCCCGGCGTGCTAACGTTTCTGCCATCTCGCCGCCTCTGCCGTCCTGTAATATTGGCAATTGGTTTGTTGATTTGTAGTTCCGATTTCAAACCCGCTCGCGGGTAGCTAATAGTATCTGCATCCGTCAGTTCTTATATATATATATATATACTCCAGAAGATATTCGTTTCTTCTCTGCAGTCTCACGGAATACACACGTAAGCAGATTTGTTGTTTGCTTTTGCAACTTAATGGGGACGTATTTTTCTATACTTTTTTCTTTTATTAATTTATTTATTACCTTATTATCTTTAAAAAACATAGTTCTGGAGTGTGTAGGTCTGGGAAAGAAATGTTTAATGGTATGTATTGAACAAATCAGCAGTGTTGGGAATCAGGGAGACAGGCGAGACGTGAAGGATTAATAGGATGTGGGGTATAGTGAACCGATTCACAAGAGCAGAGCGGAGACTGTTTTGTAATGGAGAAGGAAAGAGACGTCGGAAGGGTTTTGAGTTGGGAAAAGTAAAATCAGGAAATTGAATTATTACGAAATGAAGGAAATAAAAATACAGTCCTTTTATTTCTAATTTAGAAGTAATTATTTTAACATGCATAGTAGTTTGTTGGGAGTTGTTTCTTTTTGTTTTTGCTTTTTATTTTTTTGCTCTTTTTTTTGTTTTTATTTTTAACTGGTCTTGTACTCCTCCAATATTTCAGGAAATAGATTATTCTAACACCGGAAGTCATTTCTGTAAAATAGGAACTGAAAGATCAAAAATGGAAATGAGCTCGATTCATGCATATCTAGATCATCCTGAAATGGTACTGCTGCTGCTGCTGCTGCTACTGATGAAGATGGGGTTGATAAGATAAACAGACAGAAAGACATACAGATGTCAGTCTCTATGCATGCACACACATACAATAGATAGATAGATATATAGATAGATAGATAAATAGATAGATAGATAGATAGATAGATAGATAGATAAACGTATATATATATAGATGCATATATATAAATGTATATATAATGTTTGCGTTCTTGTCCATTTTGTATTATATATATTATATATATATTATTATATATATATATATATATATATATATATATATATATA
>NW_021829922.1:0-27500 GCF_006345805.1 Octopus sinensis | reverse complement strand
ATCAACAACCGCAATAAAACAATAACATCAACCAATAATAACAACAGCATTAGCCGCAAAAACACATTGTCGGCAAAAAGTTGTTACAGGGAAAATAGTTTGTTTTTTTTTTGTTTTTTTTTCTTTTATTCTATTTAAATTCGTTTTTGGATTTGGTTGCAAGATTCTTTATATGTATCGTTTGTGTGGTTGAAGCATATTTTTGTTGTGTCTGGGGAGAGTCATTTTCTTTTGTGCCTTATAATGTAACACACACACCGGTAAAATTTCCACTTATTTCTTATTTCTATTTCTTATTTTTATTTTCCTAAAATTTTCGTTGCGTCTTGCAACCTTTCAATAGTTTGACTCTGTCAGTGTAAATAACGGACAGAGTCAAGACTATTGAAAAGGTTGCAAGACGCAACGAAAATTTAGGGGAAAAAAAATAAGAAATAAGTGGAAATTTTACCGGTGAGTGTGTTCTATTTAAATGTTTGACAGATAGAGATAACATAATTTCTTTGTATTGTTGTAATTACTTAACTTGAACTCTGTCCTCATTTAGCAGACAGGCTATGATCAAAGATGTTCAAGGCATGATCACCTCGTCCTTTTCTCGGGTACTGCATATCAAGAGCTACATTATCCAACGTATCCCATACTTTTCATGTCTGTATTTCTAGCAGATAAAACACTCTATAGTGGCTCCTCTTCTGGTTCACAATTTCAGGAGTTTGATAATGAAAAAAATATTACAGAGGAAATCAAGCGCTCTGGAATCAGCAGAAAACTTAGAAAAAAGATTGAACAGGCTCTTGGCCCCATTTTGAGGCCACACGTCCACAGGATTCCGTAGTTTGGTTAAGCAGCTCACTTCTCAATCACATGGTTCTACGTTCAATACTACGGTCGCGCGATATCTGCAGGAAGTGTTCTCTATAATAACCTCAGGCTGGCCTAAGACTTATAAGTAAAATTTAAGTAGGTAGACTATGTGCTATCCCGTTGAATGTACTTGCTAGTAAAAGAAGGCTTTAGAAACTAAATTTAGTATGCTTTGGACATACTTTTCTACGGATTACGATGTTTGCACTCCCATAAGACAATCTCTAAACGTCTAGATGAAGTATACGCTCTCCACGTCACGAAAAGCACACTTAACCAACAAACAACTGCATGATAATAACTAGATTTCAAACTAAAACTCAAGCTATACTTCTGTAGACACACTTGGAAAAATAAAGATGAATTAAATCACAATATGTTCTCATGGAAAACCAACACAAAGAAAAGGAAAGGTAAGGAAGGCTAGTAACGACATGCATTAGAGTTAACACTCAACAAGAGGGACCTTCAACCAACTGCAATAGAAATATGAATTAGTGAAATCTCATCGTCAATGAAACCCGATCAAGATCGATCTGATGTGGTGATGATGATGATAATGATATTAATATATAATATATACATACATACAATATACATATTATATATATATATATATATATATATAATATATATATATATAGATATATATATATATATATATATATATATATATATATATATATATATATATATATATATAATATATATATCTATATAATTTCTTTATTGCCCACAAGGGCTAAACATAGAGGGACAAACAAGGACAGACAAAGGATTAGTCGATTAGATCGATCCCATGCGTAACTGGTACTTTTTTTATCGACCCGGAGCTGGACCACACGTTTAGTTACTGTTGTTTTCTTGTCAGGAAAGTGTAGCATTTGAACATCAACACTCTATGATATACTATGTGAGGGCGCGTGGCTTAGTGGTTAGGGCATTCGGCTCACGATCGTAAGGTCGTGAGTTCAATTCCCGGTGAAGCGTTATGATCTTCAGTAAGACACTTTATTTCACGTTGCTCCAGTCCACTCAGCTGGTAAAAATGAGTAGTACCTGAATTTCAAAGGTCCAGCCTTGTCACACTCTGTGTCACGCTGAAACTCCCTGAGAACTACGTTAAGGGTACACGTGTTCGTGGAGTGCTCAGCCACTTGCACCTTAATTTCTCGAGCAAGCTGTTCCGTTGATCGTATCAGTTGGTCCCCTCGTCGTCGAAACTGACGGAGTGCTCCTTATGATATACTATAAGAATTATTTTGTCTTCAACGATATGTGTTTGAACGTTACACTTTTAATAATTTAAACTATTGAACACATTCTTTAACATAACGAAACAAGTTCGAGTAACACTCTTTCAACGAGCTTAACTATATAACGAAATTGAAGACACAATTCAAATAATTAATATAATGAGAGAGGTTTGAATGTTACGCTTTCAACAACCTTAACTACGGAACGATATCTTTTAGATTATGAAAGCATTTTGAACATGGTATGAAATCCAAAACTTGAAATCATAATTAAAACCTTTAAAATGATGTTACGAGTTAAACAAGGAGGATTATTTAACGGAGAACTTCCACGGGTTCCTCTCGTTTTGAATAAGAGATATTATAGAATTTGATAAAAAAAAAGAGAAATATAAAAAAATAATAATTGGACTCTAGATACACTTTACTTGAAATAAGGGGCGAGGTAGCCATAATTGGAACGTCTTTGAGCATATAGCTGTTCGATATATGTTCAAGTCTGCCCTAGAGAGGAAGGAAAACAATAACAATAACAATTAGCTTTGTGTTTAGAAAAGAAATTAATAAAATCAATAATAAAGAAAGCATTCTTTGTTTCAATATCAAAATTCCGTTGCTTTAGCGAGATTAACTACAGCAATAACAACAACAAAAACTATATGAAACAAAAACATCGTTGTAGAAAAAATGAGTTTACATGAATGTTTTGATAACACAGCATTGAATTCCAAAGATTTCTTTAACTACATCACCTGCTGTTAGTGATATTAATATTGTTTTTATTGGGAAGGTAGTTATATAGTTTGGAACTAAATACCACAATCTTTGGTAATCATATTATATTTAGTATTCGTATCTCGCCGTGGTTAACTCTGCCGTTCATTCTTCCGGAATAGATAAAATAAAGTACCAGTCAAGTATAAGAGTCATTATAATCCATTCTTCTACAGTCGTGTTTCCATGGTTCAGAAAAGCCCTAAATTTCAGAAGATAGAAAAATGGAAAATCTTGACGTTCATAACTTTGTCAGCATAATTGAGGGCTTGCATTTTCTGAAAAATTTCACTAGGTCACAATCAGTCCCTATACAACAGGAGATTGAGATCTTGTGGTACTGCAAAATATTCCGATGAGTGCAGCCTCTACGTGATCGTACGACCCTTTAGGGATAACAATCGTGCGTCAGAAATAATCACATATACGAGAATGGAATAATTTGGACATAGAGAGGGGAAGGAGACAGAGTTTAATTTTTAAGTTCATCTCTGTAAAATTTCTATAGAATTCAGAGCAAGTACTGCATGTTACGTCGTTTCGCATGTTACACCAATGAGGGTGGAAAATGAGTGCATAGGCATATTTCAAGGGTTATTACCCTGTTATCAGCAGTCATGAGGTGCTGACAACAGGGTAACCCCTCAATTATACACGATCACATCTTACAAATACCCACTATGTTTAGCGGTGCTACACAACACGTGGCAACTTGTAATTCATGTGTGTAACGCAACACATTTGTGATATATATATATATATATATATATATTATATATATATATATATATATTATAATATAATATATATATTCATATATATATATATTCATACATCTATAATATATGGACATAGGCGAACGTATTCTTTATTGTCTTGAGGTTCACAGCCAAACGGCTGGGTGGATTCGCGTGGAAAATGGCACACATGTGGAGACGGGTGCATAGATTGGAATGCGTTTTGTATTTTTTTTCTAGCCGCTATAGTTACCGAGATAATAATTAAAACTTTTCTAATGGTATTCCTCTGTTTGTTCCGCCATTAAAACAACCAGTTGCTCACACGGCCGGCATATACCATTTCGCTAGCAATAAGGGGAGTACAGGATGACAGTCAGCCAAAAATTTCGTTATGTTGTCTCTCTTCTTTCACCTCTTTGTGTTTTGATTGATAATCTTAATCTTTAGTTACAGTTTCTCATTAAAACTATATAATATGCAAAATTGTCGGATTAAGACAGGGTGTTTTGAGGGAAATTTGGCTGCTATTTCTACTTAAGGTCTGAACTTAATTTTCATTCATATATTTGCATAGAAAATTAGGGACTAATGTATGATTTCTATGTTCATTAAAAAACCAATGTTTTAATGATTAGCCAGCGGTCCAATAGAATAGCTCTCAGAAACAGACTACGCACAAATTCCATAATGCCGAGCTGATTCTTCGAGAAGAATCAGGGTAGTTTTCTCTTGTGTTTAAATGTACACTATTTTAAAATAAGATTATGTTGTCTATTGACTATTATGCATGCTAGGCCACTGGTGATGATATTCCTAACGAATATTCGCTGCCCTATATATGTATCTTATGAATATGATCTTAGCATTCTCGAAGAATCAGCTCGGCATTATCTATTTACCGTCGGCTGAAACTACGCTTGCGCACTGAATTTTGAAATATTATAACATATAATGATGGTACACGTGTTATTTGTTTCTGAATTATAAGTTAGTTATTGAGGCCAGTTACTGATGAGAATTCGCCTGGCAGATAATCTTATTTGCTAAATTATCTGTTAAAGGGTAGCAGATAATCTTATTTGCTAAAGAAATCTGAAACCTAGGTATAACCGCAAAAAATAACAAGGTAAAAGTTTTTATTTTTCATTTACTTCGAAAATTGCAATTAAATTGTGATTTTGGCCGTTTTGGTTGCTTCTTCTAGCATGTAAAAATTACCTGTTAAAGGTAGTTTTTCCTTGTGCTTATATGTACACTATTTTAAAATAAGATTATATGTATATATATATATATATATAATATATATATATATATATATATATATATATATATATGTATGTATGTATGTATGTATGATGTATATATGTATGTATGTATGTAGTAGTATGTATGTAGATGTATGTATGTATGTATGTATGTATGTATGTATGTATGTATATGCATATGTGGGCATAGGACGTCATGAAACGTGCACAACAAAAAAATACGAAGTATGAGTACATGGACTATGAACTATTTTTTCGAACAACGAAAGACACAGATGGAAAACAAGACAAACAACATAAAGAACGACCCATAATCAGTTGTTGGCTGTTTTTCTACTCTCGTATTTCGAGTATTTAATAACAATATACGCTTTCGATAAAACAGTTGCCCCCGCAAAGCAAAATAAATAAAATTTGGGATTTTGCGGAGGGTCAAAATTGGTACCACAAACAGGACGGTGAAAACAAACAGGAAGGGCTGCTAAGCCTAAACGAGGTTGTGGTGGCGAATGCGTAAATCAGCTTGGACAGGAGACAGACAAAAACACGTCTTCCTTGTTCCAGCTACAACGAAGAGAAAGCAAGAAACACAAGTTAGAAGAAAGAAAGACGGCCGATGGTCACGTGAGAGCTACGTGAGCAAGGGAGGAAGAGTGAGGGAGAGTGAGTGACAGAGTAATAGGACAGAATAGTGGGATATATATATTAAAAATTGTATTTTATTATTTATCTTTTTAAAAATTTTTAATTTGTAAATATTATACTAATGTTTTTTCAAGCAGAACTACATTTCATTAAAAGATTGTCTCCAAAATTGAATTTTTGAAAGGAAAGTGGAGACAGTACATTTTGTATTCTAAATATAACTCAGAGGAGAAAAAGAAAGAATGAGGAAAAAAGAAGGAAAGAGAAAAGAGAAAAAAGAAGAGGAAGAGAGAAAGAAAGCAGAAAGACTTTCAGTGATCCCCACACCACACCGGCTTTTTTTAAGAGGTTACCATCCTTAAACTCATTCCAATACAAATGTAAATGACTAAATAAATTAATGGTGAATAGGAAGGGGGTCCCCTTCTCTCTCTCCCTCTCTCTACCTATCTATCTATTTATCTATCAGCCTATCTACCTACCTATATTTCTGTCTATCTCCATTGTCATGGAATCTTCCCCTACACCAAAAAGAAAACAAGAACAATGTACTCTTCTTCTAAACAACCCCCCCCCAAAAAAAAAAACCATCTCTTTTATATAAATGACCAAGTTAGTTGTACATTCAAAAACTTTATTTGACAAGTTCGAGAAATGAACGAAAGCGCTAATAATAATGAAGAAATAAAAAAAAAAAAATTTCCAAAATTCTGATGACTTTTCAATTTCTCACTATTCAATTTCTGTACACCACACCTAACACTCTATACATATATATACATAGGGAAGTTGACAATGTCATTAAAGCCTTGTAGAGGAAGTTTTCTGGTTCTTTGCACTCTGATTTTCGTGCACTCTGAGTTCAAAGTGTACGAAAATCAATCTTCCGATGCCTTGCAGTAATTGTTCCGTCTCTCTGCTTTCTGAGTTTTTAAGTGGCAGATTTATTCCATCACACGTTCTATCACCCCCACCTGATCCTTGGGTGCTTGATGGCAGAATTCCCCTCTTTATCGTATTACGAAAATTAGCTCAAAAACCTGCTGTTTTATCTTATCAGTTCTATTGTTGCTTCAAAGGCTTCTGCTCCTCAAAACTACACTTCTGCCTAATCCTTTATTTAAACCGCCTGACACATTTACCGTTCTTTCTCACCACATACCGAATCTCACTCTAAGCATATTTGCCATTCACTCCATCCCAGAAACGCAGCCGAATGTTCAGGCTGAGTCGCAACAGATCTTGATTCCACCAGTCCAAAAGATGTGAAAACCCCTTGGCAGGGAGACTCTACATCATCGTTCAGCTTGATAGAAATAGAACACAAATCTCCCTCAAACAACGCTTTTTAAAACAACTTTTTAAAAATGCTGGTCACGATACATCAGATACTTTAGTCCTAGATATGCTGTTTGACTAAAATAGGAGGTCACGGCCAGAACTTTTGATCATAGTTCTATGCGACTGTTACTTGCCTGGGATTAAATGACAAGAACTAATTAAAACAATGCCCATATTATTCTTTTAATTTATGTGCTACTAGATTTCCTAATGAAGTAAAATATTTTCACTTAAAGGTGATAGAATTCCTGTACTCAAAAAAAGATTGAGAAAGTTCTGAAGTGAGATGGTTAGTATTTCTGTAGAAATAACCTTAATAAAATATTGTAAAGCACACTACTAATGCAGTAGATGTGGCGTTGACTCATAATGACATTTAATATACTTTATAATATATTATGGTTACATAACGAGATACCACGTGCTTAGAAGTAATTAATATTTACATACTAGCCCCAGGAATGCGCTTAATATGTAAGTTGTTATATCCAACTAGCAGTATCGCCCGGCGTTGCTCGGGTTTGTAAGGGAAATAACTATACAGCATTTTTAGAGAGCTATAGCCAAAAATAGCAAAGAAATGCATTAAAAATGGAAAAAATATAATGGCAATTTTTTTTTAAATCGTTGACTCATCGTAGACATTTTTAGAGAGTTACTTCCCTTCAAAAAAATATGCATGAAAATGGAAAAAAATGATGGTAAATTATTTTAAAATCGTAGACTCATCGTAGACGCGCGCTAATACCCAGAAGGGCTCGATATGAATACGACTATAAGATACCCGGTTTTGGTTTTAAACTGCACCGCAAAATGTGGGAGTAGTTGGGAGTGTTAGGAATCTAAATCGAAGGGGACAGACACTCACACAACTACAGTTTTATATATAGAGATAACTTAACACCGCTGTATGTGGTGGCTATATAAGCAATATGTTCGGAGAGAAGAGTGGGTTAAATGGGTGCTGATGAAGGTGCAAAACCCCCCAGAAATATGGCATATATACACTCATTTACCATATTTGTCTCTGATCTCATTGTTTGTTTACATCTGACGTCTCGATACGAAACATTGTAGCAAAAAACAGCGCTGGCTATAATTTCTATAGAAATAACCTTAACGAAATAATATTCTTTTCTACTCTAGGCACAAAGTCCGAAATTTTGGAGGAGAGGAACCAGTCGATTATATCAACCCCAGTACGCAACTGGTGCTTAATTTATCGACCCCGGAAGGATGAAAGGCAATGTCTTAACAAAATAATAGTAATAACATAAATACCTATTTCTTTACTACCCACAAGGGGCTAACACAGAGGGGGACAAACAAGAACAGACAAACGGATTAAGTCGATTATATCGACCCAGTGCGTAACTGGTACTTAATTTATCGACCCCCGGAAGGATGAAAGGCAATGTCGACCTCAGCGGTCTTAACAAAATAATATTAATAACATAAATACCTATTTCTTTACTACCCACAAGGGGCTAACACAGAGGGGGACAAACAGAGACAGACAAACGGATTAAGTCGATTATATCGACCCAGTGCGTAACTGGTACTTAATTTATCGACCCCCGGAAGGATGAAGGGCAAAGTCGACCTCAGCGGTCTTAACAAAATAATATTAATAACATAAATACCTATTTCTTTACTACCCACAAGGGGCTAAATACAGAGGGGGACAAACAAGGACAGACAAAAGGATTAAGTCGATTATATCGACCCAGTGCGTAACTGGTACTTAATTTATCGACCCCGAAAGGACGAAGAGCAAAGTCGACCTCGGCGGTCTTAACGAAATAATATTAATAACATAAATACCGGCACATCGTCGGTATTGACGACGAGGGTTCCAGTTCATCTGGTCAACGGAACAGCCTGCACGTAAAATTAACGCGCATGTGGCTGAGTACTACACATACACGTGTGACACCTTAACATAGTTCTCATGGAGGTCCAGCGTGAAAGAATGCGATAAGTCTGACACTTTGAATTACAGACACAAGTAATTTTTGCCAGCTGAGAGGACATAAAATCTAAATGTAAAAAAAACATCTAAAGAAAGAAGCTACATTGATGTAATAGAAACCATTTTTGTTATTTCTTATTATATATTGCTGTATCATTTCTCTTTTATCTGCAGCTTGTTTCAGTCGTAGTAGACTGTGGCATGCTGATGCACCGCATACAAGGATCTTAGTTTAATGAATTGACCCCAATACTTATATCTTTTGTAAAGCTCGGGATTTATTCTATCGGCATCTCCAGCCAAACCGCTGACTTACGGACGTACACACACTAACACGAACACCGGTGGTCATGGGGGGAAAGACACACACATATATATATATATATATATAGATATATATATATATATATATATTATATATAATATATATATATATATATATATATATATATATATATTCATAATATATATATATATATATAATATTCATAATATATATATATTATATTCATATATACATATATATTCATATAGGAATATATATATATAATCTATATATATTATATATACATATACATATATAAAATATATAATATATATAATATATATATATATATATATATATATCTATATATATATATATATATTATATATATAATATATATATATATATAATATACTATTTTATATATATATATATATATACTTTCACAGTATAGTCGAATCACACGTGTCTCGAGATGTGCCGAAGATTTTTCTATTTTGGATATATTTGGGGTACTTAGGTCTGCTCTGGACTTAGTGCTTGCTTTTTCCATGGGTTATGAGTAAGTATTTCACTTATACTCGATGTATTGCCGCTGAAGAGGGGAAAATTTATTAAGTAACCCCGAAATTGGATCAATACGGTAATAACGAATTTTTTAGAGATTCTATCGGTTTGTTTCGAGACGCATAAATTATAATGGTTATTGAAAAGTTTTGTCTTTTTTCGGTATATTTGGCATTAGAATTTTCTTTTGCCCTTATCTGTAAATTATTTATATATATATATATAAATATATATATATACTATATATATAATATATATATATATATATACGGGCTTCTTCTTTCAGTTTCCTTCTACCAAATCCACTCAGAAGACATGTGTTGGCTATAGCTGAAGACACTTGCACAAGGTGCTATGCTGTGGAACTGAACCCGAAACCATGTGATTAGGAAGCAAATATTTTACCGCACACCAACACCTGTATATATTTTTTTTACGAACCCTATATTTATAGTCGAGCACAGTACCATTAATTCTTTCTTTCTCTCTCTGTACATACACACATGCGCATACACACACACACACATACATACACACACACACACACACATAACTCGTAGCTTAAGTTTCACTTCACTGCGAGCTACAGATGATAGCAGTGGCGTGAAACTCAAGAAATTCAGTCCATTTGCTTATTCATATACATGCACACACATACGCACACACACACACATGCACACACACACACCACCACATCACACCACACACACACGCACACACACGACACCACATTACACCACACACGCACACACACACACATAAGTACTCATGTGTCTGTATCTGTATATATGCGAATATGTATGTGAATATATATATATATATATTATAATATATATATATATATGTTTATCTGTAATTTATAATTACACATACACATATATATATGAAAGGTGTGTGTGTTATATATATATGTATATAAATATATGTGTTATCTATATATGTAATAATAACATATATATATATGTATATATATATATATATATGTATACATATATATACATATATATGTATATATTATATCGTATTATATACATTATATATATACATATATATATATATATATATGTATATATATTACACACACACACATATATATATATATATATATATATATACATAATATATATATATATATATACATATATATATATATACATATATATAAACTATATATATATATATATATATATATAATATAATATTATATATTATATGGTTTGGTGTGTGTGTGTGTGTGTTTGTGGTGTACACGATTAGAGGTGACTGGGGGTACAAAACAAAACAACCCATTTAAACTAAAACACACACATAAGACATACATCCAAGATGTGTTACAGTGCAGGATAACATGTAATCCGTACCGAACAAAATGAAGAGATAAAAAAAAATTACAAAAGTTAAAAAAAAAAAAAACACCTGTAACCCGATCGTATGAAATGTACACTGATAAACACCACTGTTGTAATTGACCTTACACTCGTTGGTGTCAATATTAGTTTCAGCAGCGTTAGTAAAGGACATGATATTGCCTCTCGGTCCAAATATACATGGAACTCACTCAATAAGCAACAATGCGAAATCGAACCTCGGTCTGCAATATCGTTTGTAATAATCAGGGTTATTGTTGTCACTTGTGACTCGTGTGGTGGTGGTGGTGGTGTGGTGGTGGTGGTGGTAGTAGTCGTCGTGGTAATAGTGGTGGCAGTGGTGGTAGTGGTGGTGGTGGTAGTCGTCGTCGTCGTGGTAATAGTGGTGGCAGTGGTGGTGGTGGGGTGGTGGTGTTGTGGTTTTGCGTAGTAGTCGTCATCGTGGTAATAGTGGTGGCAGTGGTGGTAGTGTGGTGGTCGTAGTCGTCGTCGTCGTGGTAATAGTGGTGGCAGTGGTGGTGGTGGTGGTGGTGGTCGTCGTCGGTCGTCGTGGTAATAGTGGTGATGGTGGTGATGCTGGTGGTGATGGTGGTTGTGGTGGTGGTGGTGGTGGTAGTCGTCATTGTCGTGGTATGGTAGTGGTGGCAGTGATGAGGTGGTTGTGGTGGTGGTGGTGGTGGTGGTGGTGGTGGTGGGGTGGTGGTGGTGGCTGGTGGGTGGTGGTGGTGGTGGTGGTGGTGGGTGGTGGCGGTGACGCTGGTTATTATTGATGTAGTGTTGACTATGATGATAGTGTGAACTACGTTTTGTTGTTATTGTTGTTGAATAAGGCGCCGAGCTGGTATAATCGTTAGCACAACGGACAAAATGCTTAACAGCATTTTGTCCGTTTTCACGTTCTGCGTTTCAAACTCCGCCGAAGTCGACTTTACCCTTTATCTTTTCGGAGTCGATGAAATAAGTACCAGCTGAACACTGGGTCAATGTAATCGATTTAACCCCTTCCACTTGCGCCAAAATTTGAAATCTTTATTCTTTTACGCTTTACTCTTTTACTAGTTTGTCATTTGACTGCGGCCATGCTGGAGCAGTGACTTTGATGGAGCAAATCGACCTCAGGACTTATTCTTTGTAAGCCTAGTACTTATTGTATCGGTTTCTTTTGAGGTAACCGCTAAGTTATGGGGACGCAAACACACCAGCATCGGTTGTCAAACGATGTTGGGGCGAAAAAACACACACACACAAACACACACACACACCACACACACCCACACACCACACACACACACACACACACACACACACACACACACCACACATATATATATATATATATATATATACATATATACGACGGGCTTCTTTCAGTTTCCGTCTACCAAATCCACTCACAAGGCTTTGGTCGGTCCGAGGCTACAGTAGAAGGCACTTGCCCAAGGTGCCACGCAGTGGGACTGAACCCGGAACCATGTGGTTGGTAAGCAAGTTACTTACCACACAGCCAATCCTGCGCCACTATTATTATTGATGAATAAGGTGGCGAGCTGCCATAATCAGTAACACACCGGACAAAATGCTTAGCGGTATTTCTTCCGCTTCTTTCATTTCTGAATTCAAATTCCGTAGGGTTGACTTTGCCTTTCATTCTTTCGGGATCAATACAGTAAGTACCAGTCAAGTATTGGGGTCGATATAATCGACTTACCCCTCCTATCAAAAGATGCTGGCCTTGTGCCAAAACTTGAAACCGAAGGCAGCGAGATTGAAGGATCGTTAGTACGCCGGACAAAATGCTTAGCGCAATTTCTTCCGGTACTTTACATTATGAGTTCAAATTTCGACTTTGCCTTTCATCTTTTGGTGTAAATGAAATAATTGCCAGTTGAGCACTGGGATCATGAAATTGATTAGTATCCTGCCCAAAATTTTAGACCTGCCTATTGTAGAAAGAATCTTATAAAAATTCTACTGTCATTACGTTACTTAGCCCGACGGTAATACTTTCTCGTGATTAGAGAAAAAGAGGGATAAAAAAAGAGAGAGAGAAAAAAGAGGGAGTGTGAAAAATATGGAGAGAGAAGCGCCCATGATGTAAGGTAGAGGGAATATTATTGTAACGCTTTCGCGGAATTTGTTGAAGGAAAAGAGAGGAGAAAAAAAAAGGAAAGAGTAAAGGATTATAAGACGAAGACTGAGACAGAAAGGGAGACAGAAAAAGAGGGAGAGAGATAAAGACGGAGAAAGAAAAGTGGAAGAGAAAAGCGTCCATGACGTGAGGTGGAGGAACTTGATATTCATTAAGCATGTTATAAAATTTAGTTGACTTTGCCTTTCATCCTTTCGAGGTCGATGAAATAAGAACCAGTATAGCACTGGAATCGATGTAATCCACTTATGCCTTCCCCCAAATTCCAAGCCTTGTTCCTATAGTAGAAAGGATTATCGTTATTATTATTAAGATGGCGGCGAACTGACAAAATCGTCGGGAAAATGCTTAGAGACATATTCTTCCGACTTTAATTTCTAAGATCATATTCCTCCGAGATCGACTTTACCTTTCATATTTTTGAGATCGATAAAGTAAGTACCACTTCAGCACTGGGGTGAATGTATTCGATTTCCTTCCCTCCTCCAGATTTCCGTAGAGTTGACATTGCCTTTCATTCTTTCGGGGTCAATACAGTAAGTACCAGTCACGTACTGAGGTCGATATAATCGACTTACCTCTCCTCTCAAAAGATGCTGGCCTTGTGCCAAAACTTGAAACCGAAGGCAGCGAGCTTGAAGGGTCGTTAGCACGCCGGACAAAATTCTTAGCGCCATTTCTTCCGGTACTTTACATAGCTCAGTGGTTAGAGTGTCAGGCTCACAATTATGAGCTAGTGAGTTCGATTCCTGGACTGGACTGTGTGCTTAATTCTTGAGCAAGACACTTTATTTCACGTTGTTCCAGTTCACTCAGCTGTAAAAGTGAGCTGTGACGTCACTGGCACCAAGCTGTATCGGTCTTTGCCGTTCTCTTGGATAACATCGGTGGTGTGGAGAGGGGGAGGCTGGTATGCATGGGTGACTGTTAGTCTTCCATAAACAACCTTGCCCGGACTTGTGCCTCGGTAACTTCTAGGTGCAATGCCATGGTCATTCATGGCCGAAGAGGGTCTTTACAGTTTACAGTAGAAAGAATTACTATCGCTGTTGTTGTTGTTGTTATTGTCTATGGTGTAAACGCTATTGGTTGCCGACGCTAGCATTATTTGTTGTTGCGGATACCGGTATTTTTATGGAAAACGACGAGGATGATGACGACGACGACGATGAGGACGACGACGACGACGACAATGACGACGATGATGACGACGATGATGACGACGATGATGATGCGGGTATCATATTCTACTAAAGCGCTACTTTAAAGAAGGTAACACTCGGGCAACACCCTACTAGTGTAATACTGTGCAACTGAACCTGTTGCCTTAAACAAACATACACACACAAGTACACATATATACAAGCACTATATATATATATACATACATATATATATATATATATACATACATACATATATATATACATACATATATATTATATATATATATATATATATATTTGATATCATTACAAATGAAAATTGTCTCCTTTGATGTCATGCTAGAATTATTTGCAAAGTCATTTTATGGTAATACCTGCCGCTATCTATTTCTCCAGTTTGTATATCTGCCCACTGTTCCCTACACATACATATATACATACATGCATACATACATACATACATACATACATACATACATACATACATACATACATGCATGCATGCATGCATGCATGCATGCATGCATGCATACATACATACATACATACATACATACATACATACATACATGCATACTTACATACATACATACATATACACATACATATATACATACATGTATACATACATACATATATACATACATGCATACATACATACATACATACATACATACATACATACATACATACATACATACATATATGTGTGTGTGTGTGTATGCACATATATGTATGTATAAAATGTATGCGTTTTTTGTAAACGCATATATGTTTATATATATAGATAGAGAGAGAGATAGAGAGAGAGGGGGAGAGACAGACAGACAGACAGACAGATAGATAGATAGATAGATAGATAGATAGATAGATGGATAGACAGACAGACAGACAGACAGACAGACAGACAGAACAGACAGACAGATAGATAGATAGATAGATAGATAGATAGATAGATAGATAGATAGATAGATAGATAGATAGATAGATGCGATGGTCGTGGTGGTGGTGCTGTTAGTGTGAATGGAAGCCACTGTGTGCGCATATGTACAGTAGGTGCTGGAGTAAATGTGCAAAGAAATAATTAAACAGCGACCATTACATGCAGCACGAACCTTGATCCAAGTTCGTATCAAGCCAGCAATATGAAAACATCAATAGTCACATTGATTTTCTCTATAACTCTCGGGCCGTTCTTAATTTAAGAAAGAAAGCTATTAGCTAGTAGGACCAGTGTTAAAGAAAAGTTGTACAACTACCTTTGGTTGAAAGTTGTTTAGCTACCACCAGCAAGTAGCTTTGCGAATTGGTTTCGATCTTTGTAAGTAACGGCCATCACAAAACACAATATTATAATATTTTACTTGTCTTGAGTTCATAATGATACTGAGTAATGTATGAAGAGGGCTTCTTAGCATTTGTATCCCTCAAAAGAAAATCAAACGTCTCTGTAAAAAATTATATTCTGTTAAACCAAAGTGTGACTTCTATGAAGCTGCTCATATAGGCTCATACATAGCTGTTTGGTAAGAAGCTTGCTTTCCACCCACATACCTCCGTTTTCAATCTCGAAGCAAGGCATCTTGGGCGAATGTCCTCTATAGCCTCGTTCAACCAAAGCCATGTGAGAGGATTTAATGGACAAAAACATGAAAGAGGTCTATCGTATGTGTGTATGCCTCTGTGTGTGTGTGTGTGTGTGTGTGTGTATGTGTGTGTGCGTGTGTGTGTGCGTGTGGGTAGATACATTTGTGTTTGTCCCCCACTGGTATTAGCTTGTTTACGCCCACGTAGCGGTTCGGTAAACCAGTCCGATAGAATAATTACCGGACATATTATTCAAGTGGTAGGGTCGATTCGTTGGACTAAAAACCTCTCAAGACAATGTCCCAGTATGGCTGCAGTACTACGACTGAAACAGATATAAGATACAAGACTTAAAAAATAATAAATAACTAATCAAATATTACGAAAATCACACCTTGCCTTATTAAAACAAAGCTCGTTGAAGAATGTGTCCTAAATATAGAAAAGAACAGGTGTCTCTGCTTGATTATGTCGGTGATCAGGAATAACCTGGAGCAAAACAATGATACCGATTGTGCTCAATTTTTAGGTTTGTTTTCCTTTAAATTGTTAATTTTGAGAAAATCTTGAATATCTCTTCTCAATAATATATTGTAAACTATATCCCTACCTATTTACGATATCACGTAAAAAAAAACGAAGAAAAAACACAAGAAAAAGCAACAATGCTAGGACATGGTACATGCAAAATATTAAAATACGCTCAGGGAAGAAACGGTGTTTTACGTTTCTAGCATATATATATATATATATATATATATATATAAGGAACTGAGACATCCCAAACCAAAGAAAAACTTACAACCAAAAGCCTTACCATACATCTCCACACACAACCCTCTCAATAACGAAGCCTTCGGCACCATCCTCCACAAGATACCCCTCCTAAAAAAAGACCACAGAATGAACACAATCCTCCAAACACACACGATCATAAAAAGCAAAAGACAGCCTAGATCCATGAAAAGTCTCCTAACACAAGCCCGAATTCACTCTTCGACACAGAAGCCGACAGTAAAAAAATGTGGAAGACCCAATTGCGGGATATGCGACTATCTAATTGAGGGATCAGAGTTCTCCTTCAAACAGGGACAACGGTTTACAGTGAAAAGCAACTTCACATGTGCTTCGGAGAACCTAATATACTCACGAACCTGCTCCGGGTGTCAAGAGCAGTACATAGGCCAAACAAAAAATAGTTTGCGGAAACGAATGGCCCTGCACAGATCCCAGATAAAAATTCCCCAAAACAGAAAAATAGCTTTTAGCCAACACATAGATACTTGCGCCAACAAAAAAACACCAAGCTTCAGGATTTTCCCCCTCTACCAATTTAGGGACGATACAACCTCGAGACAACGAATAAGTAAAGAAAATCTCTTTATTACAAAATACTGGCCACTTCTTAACGGGTCTACGACAAACAATTAATATACCTCAACTTTAGAATAAAAGAAATATATACACACACAAATATTACATTCCATAGAATCCATTACTAATCAGCCCCATCACAGCTATACTTTCACCCATTCATATTCTCCCTTCTCTGTTTTTTCTTCTTCTTCCTCTTCTTCTTCATCATCATCATTATCATCATCATCGTCGTCATCATCATCACCACCATCATCATCATCATCATCATCTTCTTCTTCTCCTTCTTCTTCTTCTTCATCATCATCATCATCATCAACATCGTCATCTTCTTCTTCTTCTCTTCTTCTTCTTCTACTTCTCCACCTTCTACCCCTTAACCTTGTCACTAATGTTTTTTAGTATAACGCCTACGCAACTTCCATAAACAAGCCTTTCAATAGAAATATTCTCCTGAATTGAACTGCGACTGCTGGCCGACACTGACCATTCAAAATACGACCATCAGGGCACTCCCAGATTTTCCCACCCCCTCTCCTCATCTTCTTCTCCTACCCTACCAAGAACTCACAACGACCTCCAACACACAAGTGCAAACAAGGGAGTCAGAGAAAGGCAGAATGCCACCTATATCTGAACACTACTATAGAAATATTCCTTCAAAAAAACTTTTCTTCTAATTTTTCTAAATTTAATTATTTAATCGTTACAGTTGAAAAGGTCTCAAAATGACCGAAACCGGTACTGAAAGATTCACTATAAAATTATTTTATCATTTTCTATTTTTGACTTGTTTTTTCATATATATATATATATATATATATATATATAAGATAACTTGTTCAGTATGGGACAAAACTATATAGGCCAACCAATGATGTGACTTAAACGGAGAACTACACTGCATAAGGAACAGATTCATTTCCAAGGTACAGGATGATACCATTAAACGAACACATAGGGAAATGTACGGGTAATCTTCAACCAAACTTCACAGTTTTCCCATCTACCTGTGCAAATAAACAATCTCTATACGAGACCGATTAAATAAAGAGAATCTATTTATTGAAAACTACAAACTGAGCCTGAATATGAACGCATAACCAATTTTGAATTTTATAAATATTTTAATTCATGAACACAATACCAACTCTGTACATATCTTAGTCCTCTATTTTAATTCATGAATTTATAACTTCGTAATATAAACACTGTAAATTTACCCTCCCAAAAAAGTGTACCACATAAAACTGCGCAAATACCTACCCTGTCTCGAATAATAACAATCATCAATTGCCTCCCCTTAGGATTTTCTATGTGCAGGTTCATTTACAAACATACTTTCATACAAACAACATGGAAAAAAATGTCCTTAATATACTACGAAATTGCAATATTTTCACCAAATTCCCAGTCATGATTAGCAAAGCGCGAGACCATTAGACCATCATAATATTCTATCTTATAAAATATACCAAAATATATAACTTGTGTGCATTTTCCTTCTTTTGTTATATATTTTCCCACTACAACTCATCACGTGGGAAAAATCACTTCAACGAAATTCTTTATTCTCTGTGTTTGTGTGTGTGTGTTTGTGTGTGTGTGTGTGTTTGTGTGTGTGTGTGTTTGTGTGTGTGTGTGTGTTTGTGTGTGTGTGTGTGTTGTGTGTGTGTGTGTGTGGTGTGTGTGTGTGTGTGTGTGTGTGTGTGTGTGGTGTGTGTGTGTGTGTACTCTTCCAGTTCACCACATCATTCTGTTATGAGTCAGTTGAATTCTCGTTTCATTAAAGTTCCACTCAAATATCACGCTCGAATGGTTCGCCTCTTGGAGAACACGCCATACTGCAACACTTTATAAACTTTATAATTGGGAGTTATGAATAATGACGTTCCGTATGAAGTCTTTCTTCGGGTGCAAAAATATTTTCTAATTTGCGAACTTTAATAATAGTTTGTTTGTTGTTGTTTTTTTTATTGATGCAGTGCAGTGCTAGTTTGTACAAATCCTTTTATGTGTTGGCAATAAATCCTTGTATGTGTTAGCAGTCGAACAATATGAAAATTTTTTCAACAAAATTTGAGCATCTTAAGGAACTATAATACGTTTAAAATACAATACAAAGCACGATACTTTTAAAGCAGCAGCTTAGCTTCCTCAATTGTAACTTTGATTTTACTTATGTATAAACATGCTGCTTTTCTACTAAAATCAAGTGGATGATCGGCAACGACAAGCATTGAGTTACGAATTATACACACCAGCGAACTTGTAGAATCGTTAGTACGCCGGGCAAAATGCTTAGCAGGATTTCGTCTGAATGTACATATATGTATATATGCATATATATATATTATATATATATGATTTGCTGAGCTTAGTTAAAAAAACAGAGTGTATAATCGGTTTCAAATTTTGGCACAAGGCCAGTAGTTTCGAGGGAGTGGGTAAGTCGATTACATCGACCCCAGTGTCCAACTGGTACTTATTTTATCCGAAAGGATGAAAGACAAAATTGACCTTGGTGCAATTCGAACTCAGAACGTACCTACACACACACACACACACATATATATATATATATATATATATATATATATATATATATATATATATATTATATATATATATATATATATATATATACATGCATATATGGGTACAGGACATCAAAAAAACGTTGAACACACACAATGAGAAACGAAAGCATAAAAAAAAAACATAGAACTGAACTTTTTTTCAAACAACGAAAAAAACAGAGAAGCGAGACATGTTACATAAAGAATATTCCCTCTTCAGTTGTCCCTGTTTCATCTACTCCGCGTAGTACATATATGTATGTATATATGCATATATTTATATATTATTTATATTATTATATGATCGAACGCCACGCATCCTTTTCCAAGTAAGTTTTATCTTAATAATTATGATGCGCACTCTTCTATCTTTACTATCTCTTCTCTGTCCATCTCTCTCCCTCTCTTGTTCTTCATCCTTTCTGGTTTTCTCTCCCACCCTTCCCTATTCTTCTCCTCTTCACCGTTCCCTCTCTCTCACTCCTCCTCCTCCTCCTCCTCCTCGGCTCTCTCGTCGCTGACACGTGACGAAAGAGAATCTATCTTTCTGCCCATTACCTTCCTAAAGACAACACGTGCTTATACTGTCTCCTCTCATAAGCTCGTCTTCCTAGCGTTCATAATAATTTTTCTATCGTCTTGACTTAATAGCCCTCACCGTTTATTTTTTATTGTTTTGTTCTCACTGTCCTGTTCTTGCCACCACTTTCACCCTCCGCAAAAGATCTCAAATTTTATTTCATTTGCTTTGCGGAAAGGACTGTTTCAACGAAGTCACGTTGTCCTTGCCTTCCTAACGCGGGGTATATGAAACAGGGACAACTGAAGAAGGGGAATATTGTCTTTATGTTACATGTCTCGTTTCTCTGTTTCTTTGTTTGTTTGTTTTTTTTCGTTGTTCGAAAAAAGTTCGTTTCTATGGTTTTGTTTTTATGTTTTCGTTTCTCATTTGAATCTAGCAGATGAAGACTAATCAAATTCACGATAACAACCGTATTGTGGAAAGTCCAAAACTTGGATCCTGCAGTATTAATTCTGGGTTGTCCATTTTTACGATGTTCTGCCTAGAGGTAAGACGAAAATTCTTCTATATTCGCTGCCCGCAGCGTCGTATCGTTATCGACTGCTGTTTCCAGCAAACATCGGTGCCTTATACTATCACAATTTCTCATATATATATATATATATATATATATATTATATATATATATATATATATATAATCAATATCAGACTTAATTTATTAAACTTTCTTTCATAAATTCCATCAAATAAATTAATTGAAGCAGATTGGATGTTCAAATGGATTAAGTTTGTATTTCATATTCCCAGACAATTGTTTCGGACAAAAGGACGAATATTTCGATGAAGAGAACATCATAAAGGTCGAATTTATACACTTCAGTAGGTGAGATTCAAGAATAAACAAAAATACGTTTAAAATATACATTTTTTTCAGGTATTTATATATTCATTCTTCCACTCAAAATTATTTGAATGGAAACTAAAAACTTTAAAGGACTTGGCTGGTTACATATCTAATATTTAAATTTCTGACTTCCATGCTACTAAATCAAATACATATCTATTTTAAAAACTCACTATAGAAAACATTGGTCAAGATCTATGTGTATTCACGTTCAGAAATACCAAATAAGGAACTATATGTTATTTGAAATTCATATTTAAAAATTTGTTAACCGTCATCTGTCATTTCTACTGTTTATAAGTAAATACGAAGCTAGTACTAGCATGTGAGATTGATTAATAGATTATATAGTTATTTTTTTAAGTACTACGTAAAAGTCAATAATCCATAGTCAATATAGTTATTATATGTTGCTTTCGTTATCTAAAAACATCTAGATAAATTTTAAAAAGATGAACCTTATGAAATATGTACAAACTTGAGTAAAGATGTATTAAAAGGGAACCACTTACGTGATTGCCATAAAATATAATAATGTGGAATTGATCAATATTATGTATTGAGGAAAAGTTTTTTTAAAAATTAAATTATTATTTCCTCGATATATTTATGTTTTATATTATGTTTTTCCTAAGGAGGACATCTAAAAGACATATGGTATATGTTTGTAATCAATGCAGGGGAGACAAAATTTGAAAAACTTTAAATACTAGCTATATTTTTCTTTTAAGATGCAAACATACCTATATATATATACTTATGTGTATACATAAAAAAGTATGGTATAAACAAAAGGAAGTGTGATATATACACACACACACACACACACACATACAGAGTGCAATGGGTAAATTGTCACCATATTTTGATGTGGCGCATGCGCGTTGCTTGTTTGTGATGTTGTCGACTACACAGTATGGTAGGGTCAGTTGCGCACCGTCTGTGAGACAAAGAGCACCATGATGCAATTGCCTCTACCAGAAATCTGGAAATGACATGCTGTACTGCTTGGCATTTGCACCTGAAGTTCCAATACGAACATTTCAGAGCGTTTTGGGTGTCAATTTCAGGACAGTGCAATCTGAGGACATCTACCGAGAATGATAAAAATCAAACATCCAGTTAACATCATGACGTTTGTAGTGATTACTAGTAATAGCGACGTTATGCCTCCATTCATCTTCCCACACGGCCACACACTCAACACAAAGGTCTACATCAAGTGCCTGGAGGAGGTGGTGTTACTCTGGGTCAAGAGGGTGGCTGCTGGGAGACGCTATATCTGACAACAGGACTCTGCACCATGCCACACAAGCAGGAGAACCCAATCATAGCTGTCAGATAATTTCTGCGACCACATTACCCCTTACATCTGGCCACCTAACTCCCCAGGCTGCAACCCCTTTATTATTATGTGTGGGATTCAGTTGGACGAGAGACCAACAAAACTCCTTGTAACACTAAAATTGAGCTGAAGGCAATGATTATGGTAGCGTTCACCAACTTAAACAAGGAGACTGTCCAGAAGACTCGCAGAAGATTCTAAAGTCGTCTGGAGGCTGTGGTTGAATGAAACCAATGGCGATTTTATTGAATAAATTTAGTCTTTAGTATTTCAAGATATTTTTATATAATTTTGGTAAATATACCAATTAATGAGATGTCAGTGTTATTTTCATTGTTGAATAATTTAGACAATAGTTTATTCACCGCACCCTGTATCTGTGTGTGTGTGCGTCTGTGTGTGTGTGCGTGCGTGTTTTTGTGTGTCTATCTATGTGTGTGTGTAAGTATATATGCGTGAGTAATGTACAACTCAGTGTATATTGATCAATATAAAATTTAATGTTTAAGTACCAACAATTATTAATTATTAGTATGGCTACGATGTATAAGTACATGTTTATATCTCTGTGGGGAAATTTGGATGGTTTGTTCAAACTACATTTATCTCTGTTTGAAGATACATCGGAAGAGATATTTTCATTTTCTACCGAAAGGAGAAATTGATAGCTTATATTTATTTATATCCAACAGAAACCAGGTCTCAGCTGATGAAACTAATCACAGAATTCACTATAACTTTTCTGCCCATATAGACGTTATAGTATATTTGATAACGTTCTGCATCGCGTCTTATGAAGCAAAATTTCTAGATATACATGCATTAAATTTCAGATTATCAAGTTTATGTGTGTATGTGTGTGGGTGTGAGAGTATGTATATTCATGCACATTTATATTTACATGAACATATATAATTATATTACTATATATATGTATATAGTAATATAATTATATATATATATATTATATATATATATATATATATATATATGTGTATATATATATGTATATATATATATATATATATATATATATAATATATATATATATATATATATATATATATATATATATATATAATATATATATAAAACTAATGTAAACAGCAGGTTGCAATGCAATATTTTGCTAAAAAGGAGAATTACAATTGTCACAAAATCTGAGTAGGGTGTTAGAAAACACCTACATTGCTAGAAATACGAGCTAAAATGCTCTAATGCTAATAGTTAACGCACATGAATGAAATCATATACATACAAAGATTTTCCACGATGAGTTACCTATAATTCTTATCGATGTCACTTATGGGTGGTTGGTTGCTCCATATACCACCGCCTTAAAGAAACAAAGTTCTATAGGTTGGCAATTTAGTGTGGTTCTGTAATCGTATGGTGGATACTGGAGTGTAGACTGGCTAAATGTGTGTCTCTGACTGCGGTGTGAAATCTGAGAAGCAATACTGTCAATACAAGAATAATTCACTTTTACATTTTTGGTGTCGAAGTGCTATTGTATGAGTTTGGAAAATAAATGATTGCTCATTTTCCACCAACCACCATCCAACTGGAAGTGTGTGTGTGTGTGTGTGTGTGTGTGTGTGTGTGTGCGTTGCAACTTAACTAAGAAAATACTGTTCACTATTATTGCTATAAGGTTACAATTTTGCTTAGTACAGTCGAGAACATAAAACAGAATTCTTGCACGTCCGACAAAATTTGTTGCGGTATTTACATACGGTTTTATCACGATCTGAACTCAAATCAAGCTAAAGTCAACCTTATCGGTCATCCTTCTGCCATAGAAAGAAAAAAACTCATGACCAATACTATGTCAATTTATAGTCTTCTAATGTATCTTAGATGTGACTGGAAATATAAAACAAAACTATCAAACGTTATACTTCACTGCTACTTATTTTATCGAACCCGCAAACGACGAAAGATAAATTTGATCACCTCTGGTTTTGAACACAGAACTTAAAGGGAAATAACTGAATACGATATGTGTTGAACAGGAAGTACCATACCCTACCTTTTGACACAGGATGCTGGTACAAGCTTGGTACTGATGACACTCAACAAAGCAGAGACATGCATTTAGCAATTCCGCCAGCAATGCTAGACACTTTTTGTCTGCTGCAGGTTCCAGGCTTTCAACAGTATATTTGAGTTAAATATGATATACAGAATGCTATGTAAATTTAAGCATTTTCTTATATCTAAAAACGAAACTAGCTGCTTCTCGTCGGAAGAAAAATAATTAAGCTACTGGTTAAAGACCTAGAGGCATATACACCAGGTACCACTTGATGGCCTTGTTGAAAACGTGACGACAAATGGAATGATAATGATGATGATGTAGAGGAAGTACATGAGGAAAAGAGGAGGAAGTGGAGAAGAGGGAGTGGAGGTGTTAATGAGTTATTTGATATAAAATCAACTCGCTCACTCACTCACTCACTCACTCTCTCTCTCTCTCTCTCTCTCTCTCTCTCTCTCACACACACACACACACACGCGCGCTTATCTTATTCTACTACATTGCATCCGAAAGTCATATTAAAATTCGAGGAAACTAGTCAGCTGGTAGACGTACACATGTAGAAAACACGCACACACAGGAACACACACATGCACATATGTGTTTATGTACGTGTTTGTATGTACGTGTGTGTGTATGTGGTTGCGTGCATATGCATGACTGTCTCCGTGTATGTGTGAGGTGTGAACGCGTCTCTGCTTATAAGTTCTATTTTTAGCTATCTTCCACGGCATCAGTCTCCTGTTTGGCCTTTTGCTTATATTCAAATATATTTGTCAAGGTTGCCCGTTTGTCTTTATGATATCCATTCGCGACGATCAACGTCTTTAGCCACCCAAACCCGGTCACACGTTTGTATAACATTTGCACTCACACACACACACACACGGATTCAAGGAGCGCTCAAGCTTCTAGAAATAGCAACCAAATCTCATTTTATTCGCAAACCAGCTGATTTTAAAATCGAAAGGTACACTGGATAATGGCATGTATATTTATTATTAATATATTCTGTAAGACGGCGAGCTGGCAGAATCGTTACCACGCTGGACGAAATACTTAGCAGTATTTCGCCCGTCACTACGTTCTGAGTGCAAATCCCGCCGAGGCCGACTTTGCCTTTCATCCTTTCGAGATCGAAAAGATGAAACACTGGGCTCGATGTAATCGACTAGTCTCTTCACCCCAAATTTCAGGTCTTGTGCCTATAGTAGGCTCGAACGCAAATAGCTTTCTTCGTCACTCTAGAATAGCTCATTCTTCACGCTGGCAACATGTTCACAACATACTCGATTCATTAGTGCATTGGGTTCTGAGACACGCGAACCAAAGGACGATCTGGGAATAGACAACTTGCCTTTTCATCCAAGTTTATCAATAATAATAAAGGCACATGAATAGCAACTAGCTCGATCTACCCAAGTCCATCTGGCTGACCTTATCTAGAACCACACTAGAAAGGGTACATCTATGTAGTCATTCATTTTGCTAAAAATGGCAGTAAGATTTCCTTGTTATCGCACTCTAGTATCTTACAACACTTAGTACACATTAGATAATTTAGTCCTCGACATACCAAGTTTGAGTAATTATCATGAGGTCATCTGGAACCATTTTGATTTTATGTCTAGTCTATATGAGTTAAGCAACAACAGAATGATAGAAATAAGATAAGTGAAATAACTCAGATACACCAAAGGCGTATCTGAACATACAAAAATTATGTAAGCAGGATCTTCCTTAGCTTAGTCCATGAAAGTTAATAGACACACTTTGACACACTTATATATGTAGTATAAAGAAAATATTAGTAAATAGGCTCAAACGTGAATCAGAAGCAGGCTGCTCATCCACAAGTAATACCACATGTCCACACAACGGCCGTGACAATACATAAATAGTTGTCCAAATGGAGCGACGGATGTGCAGAAATATGTGAGCGGGACAAAAGGTCCCATCAGAACCAGATTCAAAAACCACTAGTACTCGTTTAATATCCAAGATTGACGAAATTTCACATGTCTTGCAAGATATATATGGACATTGCAAGTAAAACGCTTTACATTGCGACATCAAGTGGGTGATACTGGAAAAGCGTAAATCTTACTTTAACACTAATAGGAGGTGCAGGCTTCTTCTTGCCTGAGAAAAGGATCATTACTAAAGAACTTTGTCCACCTGATCACCTACCTAAACTGTAAAAAGGAAATTTTCTTTCCTAGCCCCATGAGCGCAAAATTGCTTTAACATACAAGCAGTTCTTACCATTAATATCAATTTTGGAGTAACCCCATATTTTTTCTCTTTATCGAATTTTTTTGAATTAATATAAGACTCCCCCACACAGTTCTGATACATATATATAGGAGCAATCCGTCGGTTACGACGACGAGGGTCCCAGCTGATACGATCAACGGAACAGCCTGCTCATGAAATTAACGTGCAAGTGACTGAGCAATCCGCAGACACGCGTACCCCTAACATAGTTCTCAAGGAGATTCAGTGTGACATAAAGTGTGACAAGGCGGGCCCTTTGCAATACAGGCACAACTCATTTTTGCCAGCTGAGTGGACTGGAGCAATGTGAAATAAAGTGTCTTGCTCAAGGACACAACACGTCACCGGGAATCGAACTCATGACCTTACAATCATGAGCCGGGTGCCCTAACGACTAAGCCACACTCCTTCACTAATACATACATATACGCACACACATATATACATGTTCATGATTACACTTGGTTTAAGTCGATCACATGAATCTCAGGTTT